>NW_021145086.1:0-25500 GCF_900634775.1 Gouania willdenowi | reverse complement strand
ATTATTTAGACAATGTGTTGAATGTAGCCCCCGGTGAAGGTAATAATCCAGTGAAGTTGTTGTCAGATACTGCTAATGAGGCAAAGTGTTTTCCAGTATTGTTTCCACAAGGAAACAATACTTTTCACGAGAGTAGGGAAGTAAGGTTGACTTTGTGTCGTTATTTTAATAATAGGCTGTTGAGTGCAGATGGCAGGTTTGCACGGAATGTTGAATATATATTTTATGCCCAGTACTTGTTGGACCTTCAGCAGGTAGTGTCTAAGGTGTCCATTGCACTTAGGAAAGGAAAGGGTGGCTACAAAGCTAAAGATGTTGGTGATCGAGTGAAGGACGAGGAGTCGTTAAAGAAGCTGCTGGGGTTTGATGATGGTTTTCGTTTTCTTCAGCCTATTAGAGGCACTCCATCTTTTTGGCAGAGGGCAAAGAATGATCTCTTGGCGTGTGTTCGACAGCTTGGGATCCCTACCTGGTTTTGCTCGTTTTCCCCAGCTGATATGCGCTGGGAAAGTTATCTTAACAATATTTTAAGGCAGGAGGGTCGTTTAGAGACAGCTGAGCAGTTGGAGTGGGCGGACAAGTGTGATGTTTTACGACGCAATCCGGTCGCAGCGGCCAGATTGTTTGATTTTCGCTGGCATATTTCTTGAAGGAGGTGATTATGTCACCCTCGCATCCTTTAGGCGTGGTTGTAGATATGTTTCATAGGGTGGAATTCCAGCAACGTGGGTCTCCTCATGTGCATTGTCTTTTTTGGATAGAAAACGCACCTGTGATTAATAAAAACACAGATCAGGAGGTTGTGGAATTTGTGGACAAATATGTAACGTGTGAGCTGCCGTCTCAAGATGAACATCTCCTTGAGATTGTGACATCTGTACAGCAGCATTCAAAGCGACATTCAAAGACCTGTAAGCGGGGTAACACTGTTTGTCGCTTTGGCTTTCCGAAGCCAGCTTCAGGTAGGACCTTTATTAGTCACGCTAAAGAGCCAGAAAAACCATGTAAGTGTCAGACGGGCGATAGCAAAGAACCCTGTAAATGCAAGGCCAAGGAGGAACCTCAGATGCAAAAGGCAATGGCAAACCGGATTCTGGATGTGGTGTTAACGGCTCTCTCTGGTGAGAATTGTCAGTATCGGAGTATTGACCACTTGTTTAGTGAGCTAGGGATAACTCAAGAGCTTTTTGAGATGGCGTTTAGACGGTGTGAAAAAAAGACCCGTGTAGTATTGAAGAGGGATATTGGTGAAGTTTGGATTAATCCTTATAGCAAGAGCCTGTTGAGGGGCTGGAACGCGAACATGGACATCCAATTTGTAGTAGATGCATACGCTTGCGTGGTGTACATCATTTCCTATATCTCCAAAGCGGAAAAGGAAATAGGTTTGTTGTTAGCAAATGCCAAGAAGGAAGCAGAAAAGGATGAAAATTTGAGTGCAAAAGAAGCAATGAAAAAGCTGGGTACTGTGTATTTGCATAATCGAGATGTGTGTGCGCAGGAGGCTGTTTATAGACTAACACCAAGTATGCATCTAAAGGAGTGCTCCAGAAAAGTTGTGTTTATTCCCACAGGGGACAACATTGTGCGGATGAGTTTGCCTTTCGAAGTGTTAAAAGAAAGGGCAGCGTCAGGTGAGGGTCTTAGCTCAGAAGGCATGTGGATGATTAGTTTAATGGATAGGTACAGAAGCAGGCCAGATGACATTGCATTCAATGACATCTGTATGGCAACATTCGCTTCAGAATATCGGATTTGTAGCAAAGGTGAGAAACCCAAAACTGGATTGAAATTGAAAAAGGATTTGGGTGTTGTCTCGAAAAGAACACGGACCAAAGCTGCAGTGGTGCGTTACGTGCGCTTTTCTGAATCAAAACATCCCGAATCCTTTCATCAAACCAACCTGCAGTTGTTTCTTCCTCATCGAGACGATTTAGATGTGAAACCTGATGCCTGGGAAACGTTTCAGCTGTTTTATGAGAATGGGTGTGTGAGGTTTAGTGATGGAACAAGTCATTCGGTGAAGTCTGTTGTTGATTTAAATAGGTCCCAATTTGAGGAAGAGGACGCTGAGGTTTTGGATGAGATCCTGGATTCAATAGATGAAGATAATATTATTTTTGATGATGCGTGGGGCCAGTTGTGCCCAGAGAAGGAGAGAGAGCATTTAGAGTGTGTGGAAGAGATGGAGAGTAGGGAGCAGATGGTAGATGAACATGGTGAGGAGCAGATTCCTGATCTGGCATGTAACGCGGAAAGAGTTTGTCGATTGGAAAAGAGAACCAACATCTTGTGTAGAAAAGATGGTTTGGCTTTAGTTGGGTCTTTGAATGAAAAGCAGATGTCTGTATTTTATCAAATACGACAGTGGTGCATAGACAAGGTTTCAGGGGAAAAAAATGAGCCATTCCACGTGTTCATTACTGGTGGTGCAGGGACAGGAAAGAGCCATTTAATAAAAGCCATTCAATATGAGTCGACTAGGTTGCTGTCACCTTTGTGTCATGATCCGGACAACGTTAGTGTTGTGTTGACGGCACCAACTGGTATTGCTGCTTTCAATTTGAAAGCATGTACAATCCACACGGCTCTTGGCATTGGACTGGATTTGCGCTTACCGTACATACCGTTGGGTGAAGAGAAGGTGAATGCATTGCGTTTGAAATACATGGATTTGCATATATTGATTATTGATGAAATTTCCATGGTGGATCATAAATTGTTATGCTACATTCATGGTAGGTTGAGGCAGATAAAGCAAACGGGTGACTTTTCTTCCTTTGGCAACGTGAGTATTATAGCTGTGGGTGATTTCTATCAGTTGCCTCCCGTTAAAGGGAAACCTCTCTATGTTGAGGGTATCGGGGTTCACCTGTGGTCTGTGTTTCAGGTAGTTGAGTTAGAGGAAACAGAGTGTTTGCTGAGTTGTTGAACAGGATCTGAACTCATGCAAAGGGAGAAAAAATGCTGGCTAGTGATGTTGAGACACTGAAGCATTGTGAAACTGGTGAAGTTAGGTCAGGTTTACACATATTCCCTACAAATAGTCAAGTAAGTGAGCACAATTGTGGTGAATTGTTGAGGATTTGTCCAGAACATGTAAAAATTGTAGCGCAGGACTTCAAAAATAGTAAAAAAACAGGGAAGCTTGAATTAATTGAGGGGCACCATTCCAAAACATCGAAAACGTCTTTGGAGGAAACGCTGCTTGTGGGTGTGGGTGCCCGTGTTATGTTGATTAAAAATGTTGATGTTGAGGATGGCCTTGTAAATGGCATTTGTGGTGAAGTGACACACATAGAGAGGGACGGTGAGAAGAAGTTTCCTAGTAAAGTGTACGTGAAGTTTGATGACACTGTGGTTGGTGCACAGAGGAGGAAACGGTCAGTCAACCCTTACAGGGATTTGGCTGACTCCACCGAGATTGGCCCAGATGAGGACAGAGTGTCCAGTAAGGGTGGAATGCGGAGGCAATTTCCACTGAAGCTTGCTTGGGCTTGTACGGTCCATAAGGTGCAAGGACTTACTGTGGACAGCGCTGTCGTGGGTCTAGTTAAGACATTTGCAGCAGGACAGGCATACGTGGCATTGAGCAGAGTGAAGAGTTTGGCTGGGTTGATTCTCCAAGATTTTGATGAAAAATATGTGTATTGTAGGCACGGCATTAAGGAGGCACTTCAAAATATGCTTCCGTTCTTGGTGAAAGGTAAGAAGGAATTAAAACCAGTAGTTTTCTCTATGTTTTTGATGAATGTGCAGAGCTTGGCTCTCCATGTTTCACACTTGGCCTTACGCACACAGCATTTGCATTGTGACTGCATTGCTGTAACTGAAACATGGCTCCCTAATACGGATGCACTGGATATGGTAAAGATTGATGGTTACAGTTTCCATAACAGTCCGCGGAGTTTAGCATACTCCGGCAGGAACACAGTATTTAGAGCTTTGCAAGCCCAGCAACATGGTGGTGTTGGCATTTTCAGTTCATTAAATGCGGCATTTGAGGTGTTGAAATTGCCAGATGTTGATTTGGAGTGTGGTACCTTAAAATATTTATCCTGGGACATTTTAGTGGCAGTTGTTTATAGACCTCCATCATATCCAATGTCTTTGTTTAAGGAGCAACTTGGCAAACTACTTGATTGGTTAGAACCACTAAGTAGCACGGTTGCTGTCATGGGAGATTTTAATGATGACATTTTGAGGTCATCTTCCATCTGTAAATTTGTGGAAGATAGAGGGTTTGTGCAGCTAATCACACAAGCCACCACTGAGCGAGGCACATTGATTGACCACGTGTATGTGAAAACATCACGTTTTGAAGTAGAGTCAGTAGTGTTGCCTACGTACTTCAGTGATCATGAGGGGATTGTTTGTTGGTTTAGAGAAAAGTCATCCCAGGAACATGAAAAGTGTTTGTAAAAGGTCAGAGTTTCCAGGTAGGGTTTGTTGCCATTTTTTATCTGATGCAGAGACAGTTGTTGTAGTAGTGGTATGGAAATAATTGTGTTGGTAGGTTTGTTGCCATTTTTAATCTGATGCAGAGACAGTTGTTGTAGTAGTGGTATGGAAATAATTTTGTTGGTAGGTTTGTTGCCATTTTGATCTGATGCAGGTACTGTTGTTGTTGTTGTTGTTGCAGTGGTAAGTAAATAATTTTGTTGGTAGATTTGTTGCCATTTTGATCTGATGTAGGGACAGTAGTTGTTGTTGTCGTAAGAATAGATGTTTGTTGGTAGTGTTGTTTCCATGCAGGCAGACCATCTAATACTGTATCGTGTTGTTTTGCATTCTGTACCTTCTGCTCACCCTTCTCTTTCTTTTGTGTTTCAGGTGTCTTAAAGCTGTCCATAAGACTCAGGGTTGTGTTAAATGTTAATGCCATTGATATTTAATTAATTCCATATTAATTTTGAGGGGTGTGATTTTGTTTTGTTACTGGTCCTATTATTTTTTAAATACCTGTAGGGAAAAAATAATTTCCCTAATAGTGCTGGGGGAAGTGAGGAGGCAACTTTATATGCAACGCCAATTGTCAGTTTTATTTTCTATTGTACGCCAAATTGGATGCGTTATTGAAAAATTTAAGTGATTCTAATTTATAATGTAAAACAGTTTGATTGGTTATATTTCTCTACATCCATAAACTTTAATATGATAAATGTTTCATCATTTGGAATATCAACATTTGGCTAAATTAGTGTGATATCGAAATTAGCATTATATGAATCGGCAACTGTCAATTTTATTTTCTATTCTACGCCAAATTGGATGTTTTACTGCAAAATTTAACAGTGGTTCTAATTTATAATGTAAAGCCGTTTGATTAGTTGTATTTTCTACATCCTTAAATTTTAATATAAATATTACATGATCTAGAATATCAACATTTCGCAAAATTACAGCGTGATATCGAAATTCGGCCATTTTGCCCAGCACTATTGGCACTGGTAATGGTACTCCTGGTATACCGGGACGGGGTTCGATTCCCTGCGGTGCCCTGCTGAGTTTGGGCAAAGATATGAAAGCAAATTCTTGTAGTTAGTGTTAACAGTAAGGTATTTAGTTTTTTGATAGTGGATTAGGAAATAAACAGGAATTCTAAAGTATTAATGAAACAAAAAATTTGATTGTTAAAAAGAAAAAAGAAAAAAAAAAACGAAAACTCCTTCTGTAATCACAGGCTTTCTTGCAGCGCCCGTAGGCTCCTCCCACTGACCAGTCTTTTTTCTACAATAGCAATTTGCTCCTCTCCGTGAAAGTTCATCCAACACTATTTTGAAGTCAACACATTATATCATCTCTCCCCAAGAGCTGTTGGAGTAGTTATGGCGAAGGATTTTCCTGTGTCATGATAGGCCCCTCCCACTTTTCACAGCCTGCTCTATTTGCCATAACAATGTGCTTCCATCTAATAAGATTCATCCTACAGTGTTTTGAAGTCAACACAATATATCGTCTGTCCGCTACAGCTGCTCGTGTAGGATGACCACAGAAGCGGCGCCCTCTGAGAATGCAAGGCATTGTGGGTAAATTGGTTATCGTTTGTTGTTTAGCTCTGGACAGTGATCGTGTGTATCAAATATAAAGCAGTTTGAACTTTGCACTCTAGAGTTATAAGCAATTTCGTATGACGGCGTAGTTATGGCGAGGGATTTTCGTGTGCCATTATAGGCCCCTCCCACTGGCTATGATGGGTAATTTGGTCATCGAGCGTTGTTTATGGATGGACAATCATCGTCTGTTTCAAATATGAAGCAGTTTGAACTTTGCATTGAAGCGTTGTAAGCATTTTCCTATTATAGCATGCTGATGGCGAAGGATTCTCCCGTGTCAATATAGGCCCCTCCCACTGATCACAGCCTGTTGTTTCTTCAATAGGAATTTGCTCCCCTCTGTGTAGGTTCATCGTACAGTGTTTTGAAGTCAACACGACATATCGTCTGTCCGCTACAGCTGCTCGTGTTGGACGACCACAGAAGCGGCGCCCTCTGAGAACGCAAGGCATTGTGGGTAAATTGGTTATCGTTTGTTGTTTAGCTCTGGACAGTGATCGTGTGTATCAAAGATGAAGCAGTTTGAACATTGCATTCTAGAGTTATAAGCTTTTTCCTATTACAGCGTGCTGATGGCGAAGGATTTTCCTGTCATGATAGGCCCCTCCCACTTTTCACAGCCTGGTATATTTTCCATCGCAATGTGCTTCCATCTAATAAGATTCATCCTACAGTGTTTTGAAGTCAACACGACATGTCGTCTTGCCGCTAGAGCTGCTGGCGTAGGACGGCCCAAGAAGCGGCGCCCTCTGAGAGCGCAAGGCATTGTGGGTGTTTTTGGTTATCGTTTGTTGTTTGGGGCTGTACGGTCATCATGTCTATCAAATATGAAGCACTTTGAACTTTGCATTCTGGAGTTGTAAGCGTTTTCGTATAACGGCGTAGTTATGGCGATGGATTTTCCTGTGTCATGATAGGCCCCTCCCACTTTTCACAGCCTGCTCTATTTGCCATAGCAATGTGCTTCCATCTAATAAGATTCATCCTACAGTGTTTTGAAGTCAACACGATATATCGTCTGTCCGCTACAGCTGCTCGTGTTGGACGACCACAGAAGCGGCGCCCTCTGAGAACGCAAGGCATTGTGGGTAAATTGGTTATCGTTTGTTGTTTAGCTCTGGACAGTGATCGTATGTATCAAATATGAAGCAGTTTGAACTTTGCACTCTAGAGTTATAAGCGTTTTCGTATATATGGCGTTGTTATGGCGAGGGATTTTCGTGTGTCATTATAAGCCCCTCCCACTGACCACAGTCTGTTGTTTCTTCAATAGGAATTTGCTCCCCTCTGTGTAGGTTCATCCTACAATGTTTTGAAGTCAACACGACATATCGTCTGTCCGCTACAGCTGCTCGTGTTGGACGACCACAGCAGCGGCACCCTCTGAGAACGCAAGGCATTGTGGGTAAATTGGTTATCGTTTGTTGTTTAGCTCTGGACAGTGATCGTGTGTATCAAAAATGAAGCAGTTTGAACATTGCATTCTAGAGTTATAAGCTTTTTCCTATTACAGCGTGCTGATGGCGAAGGATTTTCCTGTCATGATAGGCCCCTCCCACTTTTCACAGCCTGCTCTATTTGCCATAGCAATGTGCTTCCATCTAATAAGATTCATCCTACAGTGTTTTGAAGTCAACACGATATATCGTCTGTCTGCTACAGCTGCTCGTGTTGGACGACCACAGAAGCGGCGCCCTCTGAGAGCGCAAGGCATTGTGGGTGTTTTTGGTTATCGTTTGTTGTTTAGCTCTGGACAGTGATCGTATGTATCAAATATGAAGCAGTTTGAACTTTGCACTCTAGAGTTATAAGCGTTTTCGTATATATGGCGTTGTTATGGCGAGGGATTTTCGTGTGTCATTATAAGCCCCTCCCACTGACCACAGTCTGTTGTTTCTTCAATAGGAATTTGCTCCCCTCTGTGTAGGTTCATCCTACAGTGTTTTGAAGTCAACACGACATGTCGTCTGTCCGCTACAGCTGCTCGTGTTGGATGACCACAGAAGCGGCGCCCTCTGAGAACGCAAGGCATTGTGGGTAAATTGGTTATCGTTTGTTGTTTGGGGCTGTACGGTCATCATGTCTATCAAATATGAAGCACTTTGAACTTTGCATTCTGGAGTTGTAAGCGTTTTCGTATAACGGCGTACTTATGGCGAGGGATTTTCGTGTGTCATTATAAGCCCCTCCCACTGACCACAGTCTGTTGTTTCTTCAATAGGAATTTGCTCCCCTCTGTGTAGGTTCATCCTACAGTGTTTTGAAGTCAACAAGACATATCGTTTGTCCGCTACAGCTGCTCGTGTTGGACGACCACAGATGGCGAAGAATTTTCCAGTGATATTTTAGGCCCCTCCCACTGACCACAGTCTGTTGTTTCTTCAATAGGAATTTGCTCCCCTTTGTGTAGGTTCATCGTACAGTGTTTTGAAGTCAACACGACATATCGTCTGTCCGCTACAGCTGCTCGTGTTGGACGACCACAGAAGCGGCGCCCTCTGAGAACGCAAGGCATTGTGGGTAAATTGGTTATCTTTTGTTGTTTAGCTCTGAACAGTGATAGTGTTTATCAAATATGAAGCAGTTTGAACTTTGCATTCTAGAGTTATAAGCTTTTTCCTATTACAGCGTGCTGATGGCGAAGGATTCTCCTGTGTCATGATAGGCCCCTCCCACTTTTCACAACCTGGTTTATTTTCCATAGCAATGTGCTTCCATCTAATAAGATTCATCCTACAGTGTTTTGAAGTCAACACGACATATCGTCTGTCCGCTACAGCTGCTCGTGTTGGACGACCACAGAAGCGGCGCCCTCTGAGAACGCAAGGCATTGTGGGTAAATTGGTTATCGTTTGTTGTTTAGCTCTAGACAGTGATCGTATGTATCAAATATGAAGCAGTTTGAACTTTGCACTCTAGAGTTATAAGCGTTTTCGTATATATGGCGTTGTTATGGCGAGGGATTTTCGTGTGTCATTATAAGCCCCTCCTACTGACCACAGTCTGTTGTTTCTTCAATAGGAATTTGCTCCCCTCTGTGTAGGTTCATCGTACAGTGTTTTGAAGTCAACACGACATATCGTCTGTCCGCTACAGCTGCTCGTGTTGGACGACCACAGAAGCGGCGCCCTCTGAGAACGCAAGGCATTGTGGGTACATTGGTTATCGTTTGTTGTTTAGCTCTGGACAGTGATCGTGTGTATCAAATATGAAGCAGTTTGAACTTTGCATTCTAGAGTTATAAGCTTTTTCCTATTACAGCGTGCTGATGGCGAAGGATTCTCCTGTCATGATAGGCCCCTCCCACTTTTCACAACCTGGTTTATTTTCCATAGCAATGTGCTTCCATCTAATAAGATTCATCCTACAGTGTTTTGAAGTCAACACGATATATCGTCTGTCCGCTACAGCTGCTCGTGTTGGACGACCACAGAAGCGGCGCCCTCTGAGAACGCAAGGCATTGTGGGTACATTGGTTATCGTTTGTTGTTTAGCTCTGGACAGTGATCGTGTGTATCAAATATGAAGCAGTTTGAACTTTGCACTCTAGAGTTATAAGCGTTTTCGTATTTATGGCGTGGTGATGGCGAGGGATTTTCGTGTGTCATTATAGGCCCCTCCCACTGACCACAGTCTGTTGTTTCTTCAATAGGAATTTGCTCCCCTCTGTGTAGGTTCATCCTACAGTGTTTTGAAGTCAACACGACATATCGTTTGTCCGCTACAGCTGCTCGTGTTGGACGACCACAGATGGCGAAGAATTTTCCAGTGATATTTTAGGCCCCTCCCACTGACCACAGTCTGTTGTTTCTTCAATAGGAATTTGCTCCCCTCTGTGTAGGTTCATCGTACAGTGTTTTGAAGTCAACACGACATATCGTCTGTCCGCTACAGCTGCTCGTGTTGGACGACCACAGAAGCGGCGCCCTCTGAGAACGCAAGGCATTGTGGGTAAATTGGTTATCGTTTGTTGTTTAGCTCTGGACAGTGATTGTGTGTATCAAAAATGAAGCAGTTTGAACATTGCATTCTAGAGTTATAAGCTTTTTCCTAGAACGGCGTCCTGTTGATGCTAACCGTGTACATGACCTTAAATGACACCGGTCGAAAACACAAGGCATGATGGGAAATGTTTCAAAGCAGTCATGACCAAGCTTGGGCACATGTCCTTTGTGTGAAATTTGAAGCTGATCGAAGTTTGTGTGTCAGAGTTATGGAGATTTGGAATTTTTTGCGTGCTAACGAAAATTAGCATTGCATTTTTGTGGCGGCGCCACGACCAAACCGTGACAGATACGAAAATTCTTTTGATAACTTTTCATCTTCAATGGGTCCTATGTGGTGTTGCCAAGTTTTAAGCGAATCGGATGAATCCCCTCAGACTAGTTCGCGCAGATGCGTTTCGAGGGCGAAACGCCATTTTTGACCTTTGACCCAAGATGGCTGACTTCCTGTTTGGTTTTGGGCGGGGTCACAATGTAACTTTTTGCTCATTCTGGGGCGGAGACTACACGTGGCGATTTTCGTACATATCGGTCAAACCTGGCGGTCGTGCGGTTCCATCGTTTTTTTGGCGGCGAAAACGCACGCTACGCGTGCGTTTTCTGTCCGTTTTTTTTCACGCCACCTAATTATCAAATTTTTCGCCAGGCCTGAGGTGCGTGCAAATTTCGGTGAGTTTTCGGGCATTTTTAGGGGGTCGAATTAGCGATCAAAGGCGGGCGGGGTATAATAATAAAACGATATAATAGCGAAAACAATAGGTTCCTCTGTCCCATTCTGGGACATCGGAACCTAATAATTAAAATGAAGACATAAAGAGCGACTTGTTGAGGATCACTGACTTAATAACAACTTCGACATAGTGTCTCTGATAATGTAGTGGACAGGTCTGGACACATAATGCTATGGCTGAATTTTTGTCCCAGTCCACCCTGGTATAAATCTATGTTTTCAATGTGTTCCACGATGTTTCAATGCTCAGAAATGTGCATCACATTACCTTCATTCTGTCTTTGCAGGTGCTTCACCTCCACCTCATGTTTAGCCAGCTGGACGCTGATGTCTCTCAGCACAGTGTTGATGTCAGGGACAAAGTTCTGCTGTTGGTTCAGGACACTTGGAGGTTCGTCTCCTGCAGGTTTGGTTGAAATGGTTTTATTCTCAGACTCAGCTTGGGGTACAGCTGCTGAAATGCAGCAGATACTGAGCAGCACTAATGGAAGAAGCAAAGCCATCTCTCTTCTCTGTCTGTGCATTTCAACTGTTAAAACAGCCTTAAATATATTCCTGACAGGAGGACGATGATCAATGAGTTACCAGAAGAGTTTATCAAGCACACCTTCAGTACGCGTATAATTATGTGAAATATTGCAGAGGTTATGCTTGACAATTACTCTGATGCTGTTGATTTTGTTCAGATACGAAGAGATCAAAGACCTGTTGACCAGCTCTCTATCAATGTTTGCTTTAGTTATAATGGTTATACAATCCAACCTTTCAACTATGCATGCGCAATCATTTGCCAAAGTCACTTTACCCAGCGTAATATCTCAGTGTGTTTTACATTATAAAGCTTTTTCACTACTTAAAACTCCTTAAATCAACATTCTTAGCCCACACTGTGCCATTAAGGAATGCTCAAACAACACGTATGCACTTATGAAATGGAAGCAGGAGAAATGTGACGTACACGGCAGTAATTAGGATATTGTGAGATCCACATGTGATCCACCGTTTGTATCGTATACGACGTACTCTTCCAAAAGACAAGAACCTGAAAAACATTAACTTAAGTTAGACAGTGAGATAAGAAATTAAGAAAACATATTTGAACCACTTTGGTCAAAAATATAGAAGCTATTTCAACCAAATGTCCAATAACAAACCAACTTTACCTGAATTTGTTTTCAGTGTCTGTGTTTTCCTTTCAGTGAAATATTCATTGGTGTTAATGGACATACAATGGAGCCACAAGCATTCTTCAGTGTTTTTAAATTACAAAGTGCTGTACAGAACAGAGGAAAAATTAAAATAACAGGAGCAACATCATAAAAATATAATAGAATAAAGGTGAATTTATGACAGCAGGAGCAGCATCATAAAAAGGATAATAAAAGTTAATTAAAAAAAAAAAAAAAAAATCAATTTAACCAAAAGCTTTTCTGAAAAGCGAAGTCTTCAAATGTTTCTTAAAAAAGTCCACACAGTCAAGAAGATCCCAAACGGGATCAGGCAGTTTATGGTTGTTTTGTTCCTTTGTAGGTGGTGATATTCTCTGATCCTTGGAAGGTACAATCGTCTACTTCTGCTGCCAGACTGCAAAGGAAAATGCCACAAGTTCAACCTTTCACTTGCCACTAACTGTAGACCCTCAGTCATTACAAAAATATTTTAACTGCTGATTTTCCAGTGCTTGACATCCTCAATACTCTGTATTTCTTTAGTGTCCGTCATTATTTAGAGCCGTAGGCAGACAACTTGGTGTGTGCTATGAGGGCAATACAATACTTTGATTTACTGTTTTCTGTGCCATTGGTGCAGGATTGGTTGCTCAAAGTCTTCAGCTGTGACTTTTCCGATCAATATTTGGTAACATTGCTGCAGCGCGGATTTGAGATTTTTTGGGCAAAAGACCAGTGAAATGAATTGTTTAAGTACAAGGGAACCATCACATGAGATCTTGATGGACCTGATGTTTTTGTGTCCATATTGTTTGGTAGGATCTGTTTGGAAAGAACTGAGAAAATACAGGACTGAGGAAGTTATGTGATTACAGGTTACATACTCAGAGTTTGCGGGGGGCATTGCCCCCCCAGTGATCAAAAGTTTTCATTAGTTTTCCATTTTTTAACATAACTTACACAGTATACAAATATTTTAAATGCCAAAAAATTTCATTTCAAGTAAAAAACCCTGCACTCAGTGTCTATAGATATAAAGCGGTGGATTGAACGGTGCAAAAAAAAAAAAAAAAAATATATATATTTATTTATTTATTTCATTTAATTTTTTTGCTGCCTCCTCTGGCAGAATCTCAAACTCCGCCTATGACAGGTTACATATATAGCCACTGGTGAACTGGTGAATCTTTGTGTGGGTTTCTGACCACCAGCTCATATACATATACAGAACCTGAGCTGTCTTATGGTTTTCTTACAATACTTCCTGTAGCATCCAAGTAGATTATGTTAATTTTTGATTGTTGATGGAAGATGTCGATGCTTAATTTTTGACCACAGCATGACTTCTCTTGGGAGGAAGGATGACCTTTTGTAAAACGTCTTCAAGTGCATCCATCTTGCTTTTTAACATCATCTGCAGACTAATAATTTCATTTTTGTGCTTCCTCTCAAGTGTTCTTTCTCTGCACGCAATAGATCTGAGGACACCTGGCCATGGTTTCTCATCCCAACATCCAGAGTTGAAAACAGATTCCTCCATGTTTTGGATGCTCTGAGTGCCCTGGGAAGCAAACCTTATTATATTATTATATATATTATATTTTTCTTTTGCTTTCAGAGCGTACTGGTCTTCTCTGCAGCTTATCGCAGTTGTGGAACAGCATTTTATCTGCAAAGCTAATATGTGCTTTCAATGTATCTTCATTACCAACAGTGACCTCCACCTCTACTAGGCAGTCACTAAAATTAAAAAAAACAAAAAACCAACAGGATAAATTAGAATTTAGCTATTATGTTGTTTAATGTTTGTGCAGATACTGGTTGGATGTTTTTTTACCTTCCAGAACAAGTTTGCAAGTGATGGGGCTCGATGATTCTACCTGCCTAAACGAACTGACACCTCAAACATGGACACTCCAGTCATGGACAAAACATGGATGGCAATCCCCCAATGAAACCGTCGAGAACTGTGCTACTGAACAATAAGTTGATGCTGACAAAGGAAAACCAACAACAACAATTGTCCAATGTATTCATATGTGTCCTACATGTTTGTGGTGTTTATTATATTGAAATATGCTTATTACAATGTATTCTACCTCATTAAAGATGTTTTACTTTATTATTATTATTATTATTATTACTTTATTCATTTGATGCAATATTCCTTTTCACTTAAATATTGCCTTCGTCATGCTGTTGAACACATGGTTCCACAATCCAAATCCAGTCACCCTTCAATCAATCAATCAATCAATCTTTATTTGTATAGCGCCAAATCATAACCAATGGTATCTCAAGGCACTTTACAGTAGAGCAGTCTTAAGGACGGACTCTTCATTTTATGGATACACACATATGCATATATACGTATATACACATACATATGTATCCCACACCCAACATGAATTCATCATGGCGGCAAGGAAAACCTTCTGTTAAGCAGCAGGAACCTTGTGTGGATCCCATTCCTATGATGAACAGCCATCCACGTTATGCTGTGTTGGGTGTGTGCAGAGGAAAGGGTGGAGACAGAGTTGTTGAGTCTCTGTAACTCCACACTGAGGATCCCACGGACCTGCAAGACAAAAGCCAGAAGGAGTACAGGAGCAAACACACAAGGGAGTAAGCAGACATAGAGGGAGTGTTTGAAAGAGGAATGGGACCCTCTCCGGTCCCTCTCTAACCTAAATGACCTCTCTCTTAACGCCCTCTCCAACCTCTCTCCAACCGAGCATGCCAGACCCCCCCCCCCCGGCAGTCTATGCCTATTGCATCTTAATTATGAGCTATGAGCTGGTTCCTAACTAAAAGCTTTATCAAAGAGGAATGTTTTGAGCCTAACCTTAAAGGTAGAGAGGGTGTCTGCCCCCCGAACCGTGGTTGGTAGATGGTTCCAGAGAAGTGGGGCCTGATAACTGAAAGCTCTTCCTCCTATACTACTTTTAGAGATGAATGGAACAACGAGTAGTCCAGCATTTTGAGAGCGTAGTGTTCTGGGGGGATTGTATGGCACTACAAGCTCCTTGAGATAGACTGGTGCCTGTCCATTTAGGGCTTTATAAGTGAGAAGAAGAATCTTGAATTCTATTCTATATTTTATGGGAAGCCAATGCAGAGAGGCTAATACAGGAGTAATGTGATCTCTTCTCCTAGTTTTAGTCAGTACACGTGCTGCAGCATTTTGAACCAGCTGAAGTGTCTTAAGCGACTTGCTCTTGCAGCCTGCTAAAAGAGAATTACAATAATCCAGTCTAGAGGTAACAAAAGCATGGACTAGTTTTTCGGCGTCGCCCTGAGACAGGATAGATCTGATTTTAGCAATGTTACGGAGATGAAAGAAGGCAGTTCTTGAAGTTTGTTTTATGTGAGAGTTGAAGGATAAGTCCTGATCAAATAGAACCCCAAGGTTTCTAACAGTTGTGCTTTGTGCCAGAGTAATGCCATCTAGGGCAGTTAGGCTAGCATAGGTTTCTCTAAGGTGTCGCGGGCCCAGTACAATGACCTCAGTCTTGTCTGAGTTGAGAAGAAGAAAATTTTGGTCCATCCAGGCCCTAATGTCCTTTAGACAGGCCTCAAGTTTAGATAGCTGATTTGTCTCACCTGACTTCATTGATACATACAGTTGGGTATCATCAGCATAGCAGTGGAAGTTAACAGAGTATTTTCTCATAACATTACCAAGGGGGATCATATAGATACAGAAGAGGATTGGACCTAGCACAGAGCCCTGAGGAACCCCGTAGCTTACTTTAGTGTACACAGAAGACTTATTATTCACGTGTACAAACTGGTACCTATCAGATAGGTAGGACTTAAACCAGTTTAGGGCAGTCCCTGTGATTCCAAGTAATTTCTCTAATCTCTCTAGTAGAATATAGTGATCTATAGTGTCAAAAGCTGCACTAAGATCTAATAAAACCAGCACTGAGAGTCGTCCTTCATCTGAAGCCCAGAGTAGATCATTAGTTACTTTAACTAAAGCAGTCTCTGTGCTGTGTTGAGCTCTAAAGCCTGACTGGAAGTCCTCGAACAGGCTGTTGTTTTGAAGAAATTCACAGAGCTGAGCTGCCACAACTTTCTCAAGAATCTTTGAAATAAAAGGAAGATTAGATATAGGCCTGTAGTTTGCTAAAGTGCTGGAATCAAGAGTAGGTTTTTTGAGAAGGGGTTTGATTACAGCTACTTTAAAGGACTGTGGCACGTAGCCTATTGATAGGGATATATTTATTGTCTCCAACAAAGATGGGCAGACTAGGGGAACAACTTCTTTAAACAGCTTAGTTGGGATCGGATCTGAAAGGCAGGTCGATGGTTTGGAGGATGAAATAATAGAGTTAAGTTCCTGAAGTCCTATATGTGTGAAACAGTTTAGGTTAGGCCTATTTACATTTAATGGTACAGCAGGCCCAGGTGAAGGCAGGGAGTGGCTAATTTTATCTCTAATCTTGTGAATTTTATCGTTAAAAAATGTCATAAAGTCCTCACAGCTGAGGGCTAGAGGAATCATGGGCTCAATAGAGCTCTGACTTTGTGTTAGCCTGGCTACAGTGCTGAAAAGGTACCTCGGATTATTTTTATTTTCTTCAATTAGTGAGGAGTAGTATGTAGATCGACTATGTCGTAAGGCTGTCATGTATTTACTATGGCTTTCTTGCCAAAGTATTCGTGACTCCTCTGTTTTATTGGAGCGCCACATTCTCTCTAATTTACGGGTTGTCTGTTTGAGTGTGTGAGTTTCAGAGCTAAACCACGGAGCTTTCCTCTGACGTTTAATAGTTTTTTCCCTCAATGGGGCAATTGAGTCCAAGGTGGATTTTAGTAGACTAGCAGAGCTATCGACAAGCAGATCCAGTTGAGAGGGGTTATAATTAATATCATAGTTATTTATTGGATGGTGCACTGAGTTTAAGGCAGCAGGAATGGCCTCTTTAAATTTAGCCACAGCACTGTTGGATAGATTTCTACTCGTAACTATTTTATTGCACAGTGCGAGATCCTCTAGGATAATGTTAAAAGATATTAAAAAGTGATCTGATAGCAGAGGATTTTCAGGGTAGACTTTTAGTTCATTAATATCAAGGCCATATGTTAGAACAAGATCAAGAGTATGATTTAAACGATGAGTAGCTTCATTAATAGTTTGAAAAAAGCCAACTGAGTCTATTAGGGACATAAAGGCTGAGCTCAGGCTATCACTATCTTTGTCCACATGGATATTAAAATCTCCTACTATCAGTATTTTATCAGAACTGAGGACTAAGTTTGATATAAACTCAGAGAATTCTGATAGAAAATTCAGAATAAGGGCCTGGAGGACGGTAAATTATCGCAAATAAGACTGGCTGGCAGGTTTTTGATTCGATATGAGATAAATTTAGAACCAGGCTTTCAAAGGAAGTGTAACTGGCCTTTGGTTTAGGATAGATTAGGAGAGAGGAATGATAAATAGCTGCTACACCACCTCCACGGCCTATGTCTCGTGGCATATGAGTATTTAAATGACTGGGAGGAGTGGCTTCATTTAAACTAACATATTCATCTTGATACAGCCATGTTTCAGTTAAACAGAATAAATCAAAGTTATTTTCTGAGATAAGGTCATTTACTAGTAGAGATTTGGATCTCAGTGATCTAATATTTAATAGAGCACATCTAATGGTTTTATGTTTTGGTGTTTCTAGATTTGAGATTTTAATTTTTTTCAGATTTTTATAATTGATAGCTCTTTTATTTGATTTTATGTTAAAATCATTGTGAAATATGGGTCGGGGGACTGACACCGTCTCCATAAAATAATATTCATCACCATCACAACAGTTGTCATGGCGATGAACACAGCTATCCTGATAGCAATGGGAGGGAAACTGTCCTAAGGCAAGCGCAGAGGGGCGTGGAGGACTCCATCTCTGTAACATGGTCTCATTCATGAGATGTCATAAATGTGCCATGTTTTCTGATAGTAGAGATGCTCCCTCCAAAGTAGGATGGATTCCATCTCTTCCTATCAGGTTCGGTTTTCCCCAGAAGGATCTCCAATTATCAATGAAGCCCACCTCGTTTTCTGGACACCACCTCGATAGCCAGCGGTTAAATGATGACATGCGGCTATACATGTCATCACTGGTCAGATTTGGTAAGGGACCAGAGAAAATTACGGAGTCCGACATTGTTTTAGCATAAGCACAAACTGATTCAATGTTCACTTTGGTTGCTTCCGACTGGCGACGTCGGGAGTCATTAGTGCCGACATGGAGGACTATCCTATCAAACTTACGATTACTCTTTGCCAGCAACTTTAGATTTGATTCTATGTCGCCCGCTCTGGCCCCTGGGATGCACCTCACAATGCCCGCTGACTTCGCTAGCTTCACGTTTCTCACTATGGAGTCGCCAATTATCAGAGTTTGTTCCCCGGTGAGTGTGTTGTCCTCACAGAGGGGGGAGAACCTGTTTGAGACGTGAACATGGTGGTGTCCCGAGCGGCTTTTGACCTTCGACTATGCTTACCACGGACAGTAACCCACTCATTGCTGGCCGGGGGGGAGGCTAAGCTAGAGCTAGCACGGTCCGCACCGGCTAGGTCCTGCTTGCTAGCTTCGGTTTTGGTATCAGGGGTGCGGAACCGCTTCTCCAGATTGTTGATCCTCGCCTCCATATCTAACAGTACGCTACACTTTATGCAACTACCATTGTCCCTAAAGGAGGACGAGGAGTAACTAAACACCTGACACACCGGGCAGGAGAACGGAGGGGAGGAGAGAGAAGCCATAGGTGCTAAATTTAAGCTAAGCTAAGCTAAGGACAAAAGGAAGTTTAAAGGAGATTGTACTGCCTATAAGAGGCGAGATTGCTTTTTACTTAACCTTCGTACGTTTAACTGTACGGTAAAAAATTAAAACAAGTGTTTTCAAGGCTAAAATATCAATGACAACAAGTTTGATTAGAGTTAGCAGAACACAGTAGTAGAGCGCTGCAAGCAGCGGTAGAGTGTAAACAGGAAATGATCGATACGTCACCACGATACGTCACCACGTCAGCAGATGACAGTTGTATCTTAAAGTCCCTTGAAGACTTGCTGTTTGCATGTGATATTGTCTTGTGACCCTTGAAAGCACCCTGTTCACATGGCTGCTCTTCCTTCAATTCCAGCTTCATGCCATAAACAAATCTAACTCCGGCCTTTGTTCATTGACATAAATGGACTTGATTTATATAGAGCTTTATCACCACACTGAAGCAGTCTCAAAGCGCTTTACATATCAGCTCATTCACCCAATCACTCTCACATTCACACACCAGTGGGACAGGACTGCCATGCAAGGCGCTAGTCGACCACTGGGAGCAACATAGGGTTCAGTGTCTTGCCCGAGGACACTTCGACACATAGTCAGGTACTGGGATCGAACCCCCAACCTCTCGATCAGAAGACGACCCACTACCACCTGATCCACAGTCATAAGGGAGTCTTTTGCTGCGTTCACACCAAACGCGGTTTCTGCGGCACAAGCGAACAGATTACATGCAAAGTCAATGGTTTAGACGCGCTGGGAGGCGAATTATTCGCCGGTGGGGCGGCGCGGACTGTTTCGCGCGTTGAACTCGAAGGCTGCGGCAAGCGCGCTCCCGATTTTCGCGTTATTCGCCGTTCGCTTGAGTTGAAAATATTGAACTCCAGCGGCTGTTTCGCGTGACGCGCAGGCGCGAAAGCCAATCAGAGTCCTTGTTGGCAATGACGTCAGGCAGGCAACACGGAAACCAGTATTTTCACCCGTTCAACCATTGAGGAGAAGCTAATCGTAGTGGTGTGTGACCACCAGGAGCTGTATGACACGGCCTGTTATTTTAACCGGGACCAGGACAAGGAAGGATTTGGTGTGGAGGAGAATCAGCGAGGAGATGGAGCAGCAGGTAAATGTTCTCTCTGTAGTTTTCATCTTTGAAAGTGAGTGAGGATAGCATTAGCTAATGATAGCATTAGCCGCTAACACCAGCTATTTTCACTTATGGGTTATGAGAGGAAAAAAAAGTCAGGAGAACCGTAGTGGGTCAGCTGCAGGAACATCTAAACTGTGGAAATACCCTGTGGTCATGTCCTTCATCGACCCCTTTGTTTCACCGCGAGAGACAAGCAGCAACATGGGGTAGAGGGTTGAGGAAGACAGGACCGCAGAGTATGGTCAACCATCAGAGACTGGAGGTTTGTTTATCAGTGCAGACATAGAAATATATACCAGGTTAATATTCAGGCCTTTATGCATCACAGGGCTTCTTCTAGTGGGGGATCTAAATCTAGTATAGTGATTTAAAATCTATAGTAATGTGTTTCATATATTGTGTTTGCTGTCACTCAGAGGTAAACAATCAGATGAGTGATGGAGAAGGACAGGGAGGGGGAACAGATAGTGCTCAGGGAGCAGGAGAAGATGATGATGATGGTGATGGTGCTACAGCAGCATCTCCTGCAGAAACAAGTGCAGCCAAACAATCTGATATGAACATGACAGAAGTTGTTTTGCATTCTGTTATAAATAAAATGTATCTATAAATGCTTGGTATATCAGTGATGACAATGTTGATCATTACCTCATTTAATGTTTAATTAAAATATATCTATGATCTTATTTACTAAGAGCAAAGAAGAGGCCCAGCCAAGGCTCTCCAAGAGAGGTGGAGCAGCTTATCCTACAGACCTTCAGGAGACCACCTCCTCACCACCAGCTCTGACTGAGGATGAGATGTTTTTCAGAGACCTGCTTCCTATCCTGTAAAAAGTGCCACCAGAATTTAGGGAACGTTAAATTTCAAAGTTTTAAACTTCTTGATTATCATCCGGTAACGCTAAATTTGGAAAATTTTAATTAGGTTTTGGATTGGGCTGGATGGGTGGCACTCTTTGCATGGCAGGAACCACATTGTGAATAGTTGTTTATACTAGTTTGTTTATTATGTAAGTATTATAATATTGAAGTAAATAGTTTGTTTAAAATTGAGGTATTATGTTAATGTACATGGTGTTCTTTCAGAATTGTTGATTAAAAACACATTTTAAAGTGTACTTTTGCTTTCTTTTTAATTTCTATCAATGCATCTTAACAGCAATGTGTACACCACATCAAGGTTATATATTTTGTTCATACAAGAATATATAGTTTCCTCATATTGATTCTCTGTGAGACCTTTAATGCCTTAAATTACTTTCCGAGGTGAGGTTTCTTGGATTATTTCTTTCTGGTTAAAAATTAAGCTGACAGACGTTTCTCTCCCCATTCTTCCATATTTATTAGACACATGTTAATACAATAGGAAGTTTGCTCTATAGAAGTATGTGGTTGGCTCTTAAAATAGTCGTTTTGGGTGTGCTGGTGCAATATGTCCAGCCATGGAATAACTCCTGCAGAGAAGTACGATGTGAAGACCTCTCGTCCATAGCTGTTCGCTGTGGTCCTGAAGGAGTCACCTGTGGCCAGATACCTGCACAGTTAACATAGAAAAGCTCAGATCATTGATAATCAGATATGTATAATGTGGGTGTGTGTACGTGTGCATAAAAGGTGGAGAGATTAGAGAGAGAACAGGGCTTATTTCCCAGAATGTGTTGCCAGATGACAATAATTAACAGTAGTAAATAATGATTCATTAATAAGAGTTAAAAACAATAAATATTAATGAAACAAGCCTCATCTTCCAGAATAGGTCTCCAGAGGACAAAAAATAACAATAGTAAATAATTTATTATAATGATTAACTTTTATTTTTGTTGTAATATATTTATGATAAAAACAATAATAAATCAGGCATTTTCTCCCAGAATAGGTATCTCCAGAAAACAATAATTTTAATAATTCTGCTTTTAAATTCCCTTAGTATTTATTTATAGTATCTATCTTTATTGTGTATTTAAGAGATGTGTCTGATGATGTGCCTGATGAATCGTGGCATCTTCGGTTGCTTATGAAACTTACCGGAGACAGACAGACAGTTGTTCGGCTGCAGAGATGGAGCTCCGGTAGTTGGTATCCTGCCGGGACATCCGTGGGCCAATCCGACCCAGCAGGTCGTCGAATCGGGCGCTGGTCATCCACAGGTACCGCTGGAAGCAGTCATCATCCAGGTGTAGCTTCTGAAGCAGTCAGTGAAGCTCACCGAGTTGGATGTGGCGCTGGTTAACCTGGTGAAGCCAGGAAAGCCGACGTTTCTTCCCCTTCCGAGGTTAGGAGCAGTGAATTAACGGGGGTCCTCCATAGTTGATGGTGGAAACAAACAGAGCCTGGTTGTCGCCGTTTAGGAGTCTGGTGGGCAGAGCTTCGCTTCAGACGTGAATATGAAGCGAATAGGGAAACATTTTTTGATCCCGCGAATCCTGCGGAAGGTTTCGTGCGACAGACGCGAACGGTCCCGCAGAAACCGCGTTTGGTGTGAACGCAGCATTACCACCATAATGGACAATTGTTGCTTTTTTTTCTTTGTGTCCCAGTGAAGGGTAGTTTAGTTATCATGTGATGGTGACGGTGAAATTTACGGATACCTCGTCTTTGACTTGAAAACACACTCTGCGGTGATAAATGATGAAGACCATTCTGGAGGGATGATGAAGTAATAAAAAATGATTTTATTCTAAACTAAATAAAAAAGGTACAGACAGGATAATCAAAGGGAGATCCCTCAACACGAGACTGACCCCCGGACCACATTTCACACACATTTTTACCCAGTTCCACTTCCTACCCTCACCCCCCCCCGAAGAGGTGAGAAACAAAAGGCAGAGAGGCAGGGGGTCGGTTCAAAGGATGAGCGTAGAAATGTGTGTGTGTGTGGGAGTCGTCGTGTCTGGCCGATGTGTATTGGGAGGGCGAGTTAACCAACCTTCCAGAAAGAGGAAGACAAAAGACATGGAAAGTGTACAACTTAAGACAATATATTTGAATAAGATCAAATTAATGAGTAAGCATATGAGAAAGTACACGAGTAAATATAATTAATCAATTTTTCCACCACAACACGACACCAGTTTCTTTCTTTCTTGGCAGCCAATCAACATGCAGAACCAAATTTAGAAGGCAGTGATGTCATAGTGACACAGAAAAGATATGAACAAAGATCAAAGGCAGTCATAGCTGACACTTTAAAAAGGAGCTCAAGTAGTGTTTTGTTCAGTTCCAGACTAACTCGTCACACATTAGCATTCTTCGAGTGAAGATTAAAAATGTCAAATAACATGACAAAAGACCCTTTAACCGATGCCTTACTTCGAAGGGGAAGTAATTTCTGGGAAGAAGAAAACAACACCATCCTTCAAAGCAAAGACAAGGAAATATCCGATCTCAAAGAATTACTGGATCTGAGGAACAACGAATTCTACGACAAAAGCAAGCAGTTGCAGGAGTACCTGATGGAGAGGGAGCGTATGGAAGCACAAATCAACTCCATCTTTAAAAGTAAAGACAGTGAAATGTACAAACTCAAAAAAATAGTGCGTACGACAAAAGCACAATTGCTGGAGAAAACCCAGCAGTTGGAGAAGAGCCCGCAGGAAGCACAAAGGCTTCAAAGCCTTAAAAAGGATGTGAACGAGACCAAATTTTCACTGGAGGAGTTACATCGGAATTTCCAAGCTGAGAAGAATCAGTTGGTGGCAGAGACGGATGCTTTGCGGGATGATTTACATCAGCTGAACAACCGGTTTGAGGATCAGAACCGATCTTTTGGTCAGCAGCAAGCTGAAGCTATGAAGATCATCCGTGACAAAGATTGTGATTTGAAAAAGAAGAATCTTCTCATGGATGAACATCAACAAACTATAACAGAACTAAGCAACACTCTCAAGAAGGTGGAGGAGGACTTCAAAATCCAGACAGACCAGTGCACCCAACTGGAGATGGAGTGTGCTGAAGCTTTGAAAGAAGTCGAGGAATTAGAGGAAGCTCTCTACCAGACAGAGAGCCAATCCCAACAAGAACTGACCCTGCTACAGACCTCCCTGGATAAAGCAAAAGAAAAGCTTCACGCCCAAGATCTGCAGAGAGAAAAGGAGCAGTCTGAGAACGCCAGGATGATTTCTACTATGATGGACGACCTCGCTCAGACACAGAATGTCTTAGTGGACACACAAGCAAATGCTGACCAGCAGCGAGCTGAGGCTATGAAGATCATCCTCGACAAAGATTTTGATTTGAAAAAGAAGGATCTTCTCATTGATGAACATCAACGGACTATTACAGAACTCAGCAACGCTCTCAAGAAGGTGGAGGAGGACTTCAAAATCCAGACAGACCAGTGCACCCAACTGGTGATGGAGAAGGCTGAAGCGTTGAAAGAAGTCCAGGCATTAGAGGAAGCTCACTGCCAGAAAGAGAGCCAATCCCAACAACAACTGACCCTGCTACAGACCTCCCTGGATAAAGCAAAGGAAAAGCTTCACGCCCAAGATCTGCAGATAGAAAAGGAGCGGTCTGAGAACGCCAAGACGATTTCTACCATGATGGACGACCTCGCTCAGATGCAGAATATCTTAGTGGACGCACAAGCAAATGCTGACCAGCAGAAGGACAGCCTCTCTACAAGGACACACACACTCAAGGACAAGGAGAAGGATAAGAAGGAAAAATATTCAAAGTTGAAAGCACTGTGGAAAAAATTCAAGAGCTGGTTTAAGGTTAAGAAACCCAAGAACAAACAAAACAATCCAGCATCTTTGTAACCTGAAGTAAATGGTATATGATTTACTGGGATAGTGGGGGTCAGCAGTCTCCTTCACCATTATTTTAGAGGTCGTGGGCTGAAAAGTTTGGGAACCCCTGGTCTGTACTGTAGAAAATACAATAATAAATACATGAAATGAGGATTAATCAAATTGTATTGTGTTTTATTGATCTTTATAAATACAGACAATTCTAACTTTGTACTTGTGTTAAATTGGAAATGAGGAACATGTTTTGAAAATGTTTACATTTATCAGTGTTGTGTTTGCTGCGCAGAAAATGAACCCGATTGGTGTCTTTGTGAAAAAAAAAACCAAACAACAATAATGGTAACACAAAACGTTGACGATGAAAAAATATTTGTATACATTAAGTAGTGAAATGTATTGAGTGGTTCAGTCATAAAATTGTAGAAACTATGCTGTTGGGTTTGGTAGGTAATGCATGCAATGGATGGCTGGACAGTTAGCTGTTCCAGGGAACACCATAGGTGCGCATTGCTGTGCGCAGCTGCAGGTAGAAAAAGAAAGAGCTTCCTGGTAAGTTAAAGAGATTTTGAGTTTGAGTTTCTTTTTCCCCTATATACATTTTGAGAAAGCAGAGTGCAACTCTTCTAGTTACCACTAGATGGGGATAGAAGAAGCATTGAGCAGTAAAAATTAATTTGTGGAAGATATTCATTAATATAACTGATATGCGGGAGTGGAAAGAAAGGGGCACTTTTCCCATCTCTGTAAGTCATTCCTAACCTCTGAAAGTACATTTTTGTAATTAAAAGATACTGTATAAAAGTATTTTCTATGTTTTTGTTGTTATTCCGACACCCCGAACTGAAATGCA
>NW_021145085.1:20000-27800 GCF_900634775.1 Gouania willdenowi | reverse complement strand
TCTTGCAGGTCTGTGGGATCCTCAGTGTGGAGTTACAGAGTCTCAACAACTCTGTCTCCACCCTTTCCTCTGCACACACCCAACACAGCATAACGTGGATGGCTGTTCATCATAGGAATGGGATCCACACAAGGTTCCTGCTGCTTAACAGAAGGTTTTCCTTGCCGCCATGATGAATTCATGTTGGGTGTGGGATACATATGTATGTGTATATACGTATATATGCATATGTGTGTATCCATAAAATGAAGAGTCCGTCCCTAAGACTGCTCTACTGTAAAGTGCCTTGAGATACCATTGGTTATGATTTGGCGCTATACAAATAAAAGATTGATTGATTGATTGATTGATATATAGTTTTCTGAGTGAATCCATCTGTTGTGTAACGTTACAAAAACTATTCCACTATGACAACAAAAGGAAAGCACGGTGATCAAAGTTATTTATTTGTTAATGTGAGAGTTCTAAGATCTTTGTTACATCAACAATAAAGTGGTTCAGAAACCGACACATTTCAGAATAATTGTCTTTTTTACATCATCCACACTTTAATTAAAACTAAAAATCATCTCCCTCACTTTTTCAGAATCAGAATCAGAAAGATTCTGATTCTGAAAAAACAGAAGAATTGATTGTTGAGAATGTATTGATCCAGTTAGATTGACTGAATGGTGATCAGCCAATCACAGCCAGCCATTTGACAAAGGTAAACAAAGAGTTGATGAGTAAAGTGATGAAAAATGAATAACAAGTGGTAAAAAATGGTCCAAAAGTGGCAAAAATGTGCCAAGAAAATTGTGAAAAGTGACTAAAATGGACCAAAAACAGTCAAGAGTGGCAAAAAATGACAAAAAAGAGGAAAACAGGTGGTATGAAATGGTTACAGGTAGCTTAAATGAGCAAAATGTGGAACAAAAAGAGGCAAAATGAAGGAAAAAAGGAAACAAGTGTTATTTATTGGGCCAAAGGTTGATTATTTGGATGAAAAGTGGTTAACAATGGTTAAAGAAAAGACAAAAATTAAATAAAAGTGTCAAAAAGAACTTAGAAAATTGGACCAAAAATAGGACAAAGAGATATTTTTTGACAAAAGGAGCTAAAATCTGAAAATACAAGAAAAAGTGTTCATTTTTTTTTTTTGAAAAGGGACAAAAATGGGACAAAGAAAACTGTAAAGCAGCCAAAGAAAAAGATAAAAAAAAGAGTTTAAAAAGTTTCCCTTTTTAAGGTTTTCTGGGGAAATAATAATTAAAATGAAGACATAAAGAGCCACATGTTGAGAATCAGTGACTTAATAACAGCTTTATCATGGTTTTAGTAAATGAATTTAATAAACTTTATAAATGGCTGCTCCACCCCTGGTCTTCATCATGAGAGGACAGACTGACAGACCAGCTACGACAGTAGAAACACCTTTAAAACACGTCCCAGGAGAACAAAGACTACAGAGAAGAGCTAAGAATCATGGGACATGTAGGATTTTAATGAAAACTACTACATGGTGGTGTTCTCCAGTCTGTAAGCTCTGAGGAGAACAGACTGTCTGCTCTCCTCAGAGCTTATATACATGGACAGTTATTACATACACACAGGCAGCATCAGGGGCAGCTAAAGGGCTGCAGGGGTCCTCAGGTAAAGACTGGAGCATCCGTCCAGATCGCCTGTATTAAATAGATGGTGAGGCTGATGTATGTCTTTCTGGATTATTCAGATTAAACAACCCGTGAACATCTGGAAGTCCCTTTGTGTCCAAGTGTGCAACAATTATTACGATACTATTGATTAAAAAATGAAAAAACAACAGAAAATCTCCCTACGTTGCTGAAAACGGAGCGTAGGGGGCGCCATCACTACAACATTGGGGTCCCCTACGCTCAACAGCACTGGAGAAAACCCTGGGAGCAGCTGCAGGATAATCCACAACACCAGTGAACAGGTGAGTTAATAAAATCTCTTAATAAGGGAAGTGAAGTTTAATTATTAATAACAGTAAACAGTTGAAGCAGCTTTCATTCACTGTTTATCACTGTTGAACATATCAATAGTACCATCTGATGGATATCCACAATCTAGAAGTGATGCTGATTGGCCCCAAACACAGTCAATACAGGGTCACAATGAGTCTGTGTATCTGGTTTAGTTAGTGTTCAATGACGTGTGAAAGTCAAAGTGAGTCAGGTCACACAGAGAGGAGAGGGTGAACAATTAACCACCTGCACCTGTGCTGCCTTCACTCAACCTGGGATTTTCTGCCTCCTGCTAATGGTTGAATATATTCTACTGTAAAGAGGAGACTTTGATAAAGAAGTGTTTTAGATCAAACTAGTTAAACTCTTTCTGATCAATCTAAGCACTCTTCTAACCTGGATATCAGGGATCATATGTTAGGGTTTCCTATAGAGACTCTATTTTCCCACACTCTCCTGGGGAAAGTGAATGCACCTCATAATGAAATGCAGAGCAGCTGATGGAGAAGCTGTGAGATGTTACAGAAGCTGTTTAGAAAGATTTGAAGCTTTTCAGAGAGCTAACATGCTAATGAACCCTTGTTCACTCCTTTATCTTTACATACACTTGTACACTTCATGTACACAAACGCTCCATCTCATTAAAGTGCAATAAAAATGTATTGCATGAACATATATCGCCAAAACTCAATATATGTTGAATCACGATACACTGGCCATCTCTATGTCATTAACAATAAAATAAGGAGGCTCTTTTACTTTACAGCCAGGCCTGCATGGGGTTGACACCCCTCTG
This sequence comes from Gouania willdenowi, assembly GCF_900634775.1. NCBI lineage: Eukaryota > Metazoa > Chordata > Actinopteri > Blenniiformes > Gobiesocidae > Gouania > Gouania willdenowi. The sequence continues at coordinate 25,037 of NW_021145085.1, read as the reverse complement.
TGTAGAGTTTGCATGTTCTCATCATGCCTGTGTGGTATTTCTCTATTAGTAGTACTCTGGCTTCTTCACATAGACCAAAAACATGTACTGTATGTTAGAATAGCTGTGGTTTTCATAATACATTGTGTTTGTCATTATTCTCTATCCCTTTACAATTAACATTTCTATTTTACAAATACCTCATTTCAAAAATGTCTTAACTTATCTCTCCATAAAATACGTTGCTGCTTTGTTCCCTCTTATGTGTTAAAAGAGAATGGAAGGGTCTCTCATTGAGGTTTATTTATTTATTTCATTCAAGAGATTAAAATACATTTCTTTCTTGTCCACATTGAAAAAGAAATACATTTTTATGAAAAGATTATTGCATCAAAGATATAAGGCATAAATATTGAGAAAGCAACACATTTGTTCTATCAGTAATATCATAAGTAAGCACCATCCACAGATAGAAACCATGTGACCACTAAGTGTTTGTTTGGGTCCAGCCAAATGTCCTCAGACATTGAATGTTTATCTCTGTAGACAACACAGTCACTCCTTTCTTTTTGCTTCAGTGGTCGTTCACACTAGAATTAAAGAGCTTTTCACAAAAACACATTGTATGATTTAACAAAAAAAGAATGCATTTTATTGCATACATTAAGTATTTGATCACCAGCAAGAATTCTGGCTCTCAAAGACCTGTTAGTTTTTCTTTAAGAAGCCCTACTATTCCCTGTTCATTACCCATATTAACTGTACCAGTTTGAACTGGTACCTGTATAAAAGACACCTGTCCACACACTCAATGACTCCAACACGGGCAAGACCAAAGAGCTGCTGGGACCACAATAACAAATGTTAGTATTAGTACCATGTCATCATGGATTCAAATCCTGCAGTGCCTGAAAGCTCCCCCAGCTTAAAGTCCGTGTAAAGCACAAATACATTTGTGTTCTGAGTTTGTCACACCACAGAAACATGTGTCATTGACCACTGAGCCAAATCTGAAAGATGAAACCAATCGTTAAGTATATAAAATTAAGTCTCAAAATCATGTTAAAACAAGCACTTCCCTCTGCTCTCTAACGCTGGGGGCGTGTCAGTTAGAGGCGCTGGAACCACGCCCACGAGTGAGAAGGAAGGCACCGCCTCCATGTATTAACCCTAACCCTATGGGAGAGAGCAGTGTGAAAGACCGAAACACTTAGGAAAACTCCAGAAATGCTCGGATCGGACCACACGTAATAAATATTAGCAGAAAGGTCTGAATATGTTCATCCCTCATGGGTAGAGTCCGCTAGAGGCCAAAAACTAAATCGCAGTGTATAAAAAGTGCTTATTTCATGGAAAATGTGACACCAGCGGACGCGTTTTATTTCTGAGTCTGAATATGTGGTTTGTTTTCTGCTATGGGCACAAAGTTTGACAGTGTCAGCATTTTGTGCATTTCATAGCCCAAATGACTAAACGGCGCTATTTCATGGTACGGCTGTACAGTCTCGCACGCCCCCTCCCAAAAGCACACGGCTGTTCTACCTCTGTTCCCATAGCGTGTTTTTATGTGTTTTTGCACATACGCAGTCAGTTCCCAAGATGACAACCATTTACGTCCAAAGGCAGCGCTCTACGCTGCCTTTGGACGTAACCGAGCTATGCTAAATGCTATATGTAAGTTCACAGTACATTAGTGAATTAATTTCATGTGGCCGCTGCTGCTACGTTCTCTAGCTAGTGGGAGGGATAACACTACAGGCAGGATGACAGCGCTAGGCGATAGAGAAACTTTGTTTTGAGGAAAAGCGACAGCTTTTAAAAGATGAGAGACCAACACCAGAGTTACTAGAGCTTCAGCAAAGGTAAGGTCAGAACATTGTTGGTATTTTTCACAGTGAAAGGAAGGATTGACTTTGTGAATGCTCCTCACTGAGGCTTTTCTGAGTTGTTGTCATTTTCTCCATGTTTCTATGTTTCCAACACAAACAACGATGCGCTGTCGTGTCATGAGCTATATCTTGTTGGGAGAGTATGGAGGTTATAATAAATAATTGCTCATGTTTTGTTAGATGGCTAAATGCTTGTTCAACCTATTTTAACTTTTTCACATAATTTCAACTTTTTTCAAACAATTTCAATTTTTTTCCACTTTTTCAACCTATTTTAATTTTATTCAACTTTTTCAACCATATTCAACTTTTTCAACCTAATTGCTAACATTAATCTATTGTTAGGTTACTGCTATTTCTAGGTGAATGTTAATGCTACGTTAGTGCTATTGCTACCCTAGTGCGATTGCTAGTTTAATGCTAACAAGCTAATGCTAATGCTAGGCTAATGGTAATGCTACGCAAATATGATTGCTAGGCTAATTATAACGCATGGTTATTGCTAATGCTGGACTATTGCTAATACTACACTAATACAATTGCAAGGCTAATGCTAATGGTAACGCTAGGTTAATGCTAACATCAACAAAAGGGTAATGCTAGGTAAATACTGCGCGAATGCTAATGCTAGGTTAATGCTACACTAATGTTGTTGCTAGGCTAATGCTACAGATAGGCTAATGTTAATGGTAAAGCTAGGCTGCAACAGTAACCCCAAGTTAATGCTAACGCTAACACTAATTTCATCGTTTCTCCAACTTTTTCAATCCATTTAAAAATTTTACATCCAAATTTGGACTTTTTTTGAACAATTTAATTTTTTTCTACTTTTTGAATATATTTAAACTTTTTTACACTAATTTCAATTTTTTCAACCAATTTTAACTTTTTCAACCAATTTCAACTAATTTCAACTCTTTTCAACCAATTCCAACTTTTTCAATCAATTTCAATGCAGTAACTATGAAAGTAACTCAATAAGTAACTAATAAACTAACTAAATATGTAAGTAACTAATGCAGTAACTGAGAAAGTAATTCATAAACTCGTACCTTTTTCAAGCTATTGTAATATATATATTTTAATGTGTGTATGTACATATTTAATACTGTATCTAAAAAGAGCTGACTACTCTCCATTGATTAAATCTTTATCTTTTCCAGATATTGATAATATTCATTTTTAAGTAGAGTGAAAGGGTACTATTTTTAGGTTGAGGTTTTTAATAAAATTAATGTTTCACCTACATTTACCTTATTCCTGGTGCTGATACTACCTGTTCAGCTGTGCAGATAACATGGCAAGGAGTGTTTGCACTCCAAGTAAAGACATGGACTTTTTTTAATACAACATTCTTTAACCCCAACTGGATGAGACAAGCCAGTGGGCCTTGTCCCCATCCAGGGCACCAGGGGGGGATCTGTGCTGCCAATGAAGCCAGCCTGGGGGCCTGGTTCCAGGCGGTTTAACCCCAACTGGATGGGGGGCCAGCCTGGGGGGCTCTGTGCTGCCAATGAAGCCAGCCTGGGGGCCTGGTTCCAGGCGGTTTAACCCCAACTGGATGGGGGCCAGCCTGGGGTCCTCTGTGCTGCCAATGAAGCCAGCCTGGGGGCCTGGTTCCAGGCGGTTTAACCCCAACTGGATGGGGGGCCAGCCTGGGGGGCTCTGTGCTGCCAATGAAGCCAGCCTGGGGGCCTGGTTCCAGGCGGTTTAACCCCAACTGGATGGGGGCCAGCCTGGGGTCCTCTGTGCTGCCAATGAAGCCAGCCTGGGGGCCTGGTTCCAGGTGGTTTAACCCCAACTGGATGGTAAAAGCCCGGGGGCCTTGTCCCCATCCAGGGCACCAGGGGGGGGGGGACCTGTGCTGCCGCTGAGGCCAGCGGCAGCACAGGTTCAATTTCTAAGTGCCACGTTCTACCAGGGACACGAGAAGACGCTCGGAAAAATTTCTAAGTGCCACGTTCTACCAGGGGCACGAGAAGGCGCTCGGAAAAATTTCTAAGTGCCACGTTCTACCAGGGGCACGAGAAGGCGCTCGGAAAAATTTCTAAGTGCCACGTTCTACCAGGGGCACGAGAAGGCGCTCGGAAAAATTTCTAAGTGTTACGTTCTACCAGGGGCACGAGAAGGCGCTCGGAAAAATTTCTAAGTGTTACGTTCTACCAGGGGCACGAAAAGACGCCACATAAGTTTAGTGTTTTTTTGCACCAGGGGTAACCTAGGCCAATGGGAGAAAGGGGATAGAGCAAACGAAGCAGTTATGATACTGCCTTCTCCCATTGACCGAGGTTACCCCTGGTACAAAATCACACCACCCGCTCGAGATTGAGAGGAGGTTTTTTCAGAGCAAAAAACTTAGAAAAAAACTTGGCAAAACAAAAAAAAATACTTTTCTCTCTTGCTGAGGCCAGCCTTGGGGCCTCTGTGCTGCCAATGAAGCCAGCCTGGGAGCCTGGTTCCAGGCGGTTTAACCCCAACTGGATGGGGGCCAGCCTGGGGTCCTCTGTGCTGCCAATGAAGCCAGCCTGGGGGCCTGGTTCCAGGCGGTTTAACCCCAACTGGATGGGGGGCCAGCCTGGGGGGCTCTGTGCTGCCAATGAAGCCAGCCTGGGGGCCTGGTTCCAGGCAGTTTAACCCCAACTGGATGGGGGGCCAGCCTGGGGGGCTCTGTGCTGCCAATGAAGCCAGCCTGGGGGCCTGGTTCCAGGCGGTTTAACCCCAACTGGATGGGGGCCAGCCTGGGGGCCTCTGTGCTGCCAATGAAGCCAGCCTGGGGGCCTGGTTCCAGGCGGTTTAACCCCAACTGGATGGGGGGCCAGCCTGGGGGGCTCTGTGCTGCCAATGAAGCCAGCCTGGGGGCCTGGTTCCAGGCGGTTTAACCCCAACTGGATGGGGGCCAGCCTGGGGTCCTCTGTGCTGCCAATGAAGCCAGCCTGGGGGCCTGGTTCCAGGTGGTTTAACCCCAACTGGATGGTAAAAGCCCGGGGGCCTTGTCCCCATCCAGGGCACCAGGGGGGGGGGACCTGTGCTGCCGCTGAGGCCAGCGGCAGCACAGGTTCAATTTCTAAGTGCCACGTTCTACCAGGGGCACGAGAAGACGCTCGGAAAAATTTCTAAGTGCCACGTTCTACCAGGGGCACGAGAAGGCGCTCGGAAAAATTTCTAAGTG
>NW_021145085.1:0-10000 GCF_900634775.1 Gouania willdenowi | reverse complement strand
CACCAAGCCTAGCTCAGCCCGGCGGCCTCGTCCCATCCAGGGGTGCTCTTTGCTGCCTGGGGGGCCTGGTCCCTGGGGGTGAACCTTATCACCAAGCCTAGCTCAGCCCGGCGGCCTAGTCCCATCCAGGGGTGCTCTTTGCTACCACTGAGACCGGCCTTGGGGGCCTGGTCCCTGGGGGTGAACCTTATCACCAAGCCTAGCTCAGCCCGGCGGCCTAGTCCCATCCAGGGGTGCTCTTTGCTACCACTGAGACCGGCCTTGGGGGCCTGGTCCCTGGGGGTGAACCTTGACACCAAGCCTAGCTCAGCCCGGTGGTCTCGTCCCATCCAGGGGTGCTCTTTGCTACCACTGAGACCGGCCTTGGGGGCCTGGTCCCTGGGGGTGAACCTTATCACCAAGCCTAGCTCAGCCCGGTGGCCTCGTCCCATCCAGGGCACCAGGGGTGCTCTTTTCGGCCTGGGGGGCCTGGTCCCTGGGGGTGAACCTTAACACTAGAAGTCCCAGGGATTTCTATATCCCCCCAGAAGTCCCAGAGCAGGGTCAAATGAACTCTAGGACCAAACTGACGACTCTGATGGCTACAATTTGCATCTATTCATTTGTAAATGAATCACCTGAGAAATCAGCAGGGGGGAGAGCCTGACTCTAACAATGGAAGTCTGGAATGTTAGGGGGAAGTGCCCTGGAAGCTAAAGTCACAATGCCCCGTTTATTAACTCGTTCTGCTTGATGCTGGGGGAGAACAAACACAGACTACAAACATTGAAAGAAACAGAGTCACCTCTTCCAACACACCTGATTCAAATGATTATCAGGCTTCTGCAGAGCTGGATGATCATTTGAATAAGGTGTGCTGATTAGTGGCCCTCGAGGACCGGAATTGGACACCACTGGAATACCATGTTGTCATGCAGCCTTTTGTGCTGTGGGGAATAAATAGCTGGCTGCTTCCACCTGCTGACACTCCACACTTATTCTACTCAAAATGCAGAGAAGGTTTACCACTCAAGAAGCGTTGGAATTGATCCTGAACAATGCAAACCCTTGTGACTCAGATGGGGAGGACATAAACCTTCAGCCAAATTCGGATTCGGACTCTGAGCTGTCTTCAGGTTAGATTTCCCAAACATCCTATTTTCATTTCCTGACTTTATTTTTATTTAAAACCGAAGAAAAGAATAATTTGAATTTGTTCACATTGCAGATGACGCGACTGCTCCTCATCTGGAAAAGAGAGCTCGGTTGGAGAGTGAGCCCACAGAGACGGCGAAAGAGGGCACAGTGTGGCATGAAGAACATGTGGGTACAATTCTCCGTTTCACTCCAATGGAACCGTACGCTGCAGATGGAGAGCCAACAGCAAAGGCCAGAAGAAGAATCAGGAGTCGCCTTCAGAGCTTCCTCTGTTTCATTACTGTTGGCATGCTCCGTCCCATTCAAGAATGGACTATTCAGCATGCACGGCAAACGGAGCAGACGGACTGGTTCATGATCCTCCATGAACTAATGGCATTTATTTCTGTTATTATTTTGAGGGGGGTGACCAAGGTTCCATCTCTGCGTGACAGCTGGTCAGCATGCCTGGGAAACCCACTTATCACTGGAATTATGTCACGAAACCGTTTCCAAGACATCATGCGTCACCTACGATTTGATGACATGTTTACGCGCAGTGAGCGAGTGCAGACAGATAAGTTTGCTGCAATTTCGGATGTGTGGGGATCGTTTGTTACCAACTGCATCACATGCTACAACCCTGGTCGACACATCACAATTGATGAACAGCTTTTCCCATCGAAGACTCGCTGCTGTTTCCTGCAGTACATTGCAACAAAACCCGACAAATTTGGCATAAAGTTTTGGGTGGCTTGTGATTTGAAAACAAAGTACATCTGCAATGTCCTCCCATATCTTGGAAAGGACCCCAGTCGTCCCAGTGAGGAGAGACTTTCTGAGAGTGTGGTGATGAAGCTGATGGAACCATTTATGGACAAAGGCAGGACGGTCACCACGGACAATTTCTTTACATCACTGACACTTGCACGACGACTGCTCAGCCGGAAAACCACCATCCTCGGGACAGTCAACAAGATTCGCCGGGAAATTCCTCAGTCAACTAGAAAGATGGACCGCAAGGAATTCACCACTCAGGTATGTTGTTGGTCTTTTTTATTCCATCAACACCTCTGAGTGTGTCATTGTGTTTAAAACCGCTATAATAACAACAATTTCTTCTTTTTTAGGTGTTTTCCACCACTGGTGCCACGCTGACGGTGTATGCGCCCAAACGAAAAAAGACCGTCTACATTCTCAGCAGCATGCACAGCGTGGTTGAGACTGAGGAAACCATCAAAAGGAAGCCAAACACCATCACCCAATACAACACCACAAAGTGCGGAGTGGATGTGATGGACCAGATGGTGCGGGAGTACAGTGTGCGCACAGGAACACGGCGATGGCCAGTCGCCGTGTTCTACAACATGATCGACATGGCGGCACTCAATGCACATCTGCTTTATCAAGCATGCACCGGGGTGCAGGAGAGACGGGTGGACTTCCTGGTTCAGCTAGCAAGAGAGTTGGCTAACTCTCATGTGAGTGAAAAGAAGGCACTCAAAGAGCAACTGCGCCAACAACAACCGCCTACACCTGGCCCTGGGAAAAGGGCTAAGTGTCAGATCAACCATTGCTGCAAGAGCAATCGCGCAACTGTGCGATGTGTTCATTGCCACAAATACACATGTGGCAAATGTAGGAGAGAGATACCGTGGCAGTGCCAAGTATGTCACGAGTCTCAATAAGAGGATGAAGGAGATTCTTCTAAATAAAAACCATTGAAAACAAATCACAGTTGTTCTTTTGCACATTTCTCACACCACACTGTCATTAAAAATAAATAATTTTTGTGTTCTCTTTGGGTCAAATGACACCTCTCTGGGTTTTATAGGTAAAAAGTTCATTTGACACCTCTGTGGGACTTCTAGTGTTAAACAATCATAAGTTTCATGAACATTTTAAGACCAAGAAAGGAAGACTTTACATAGATTTCATTTAAATGTGTGTAATAGAGGAAACTCTCCCCCCCTGTAGGACGATGCTGACCCTGAGGGGATCATACAACATGGGAGCCAGAGGCTCCCACAGGTCAGTGGTCACGACGACATCGTCACCATTTGCGAGGAGAAGGATGTACTCCCCCTCCTCGGAAGGCACACAGGACAGTACCTCCACCTCCTGTGCTGCAGATATCACTGGCTGTTGGGAGAAAGATGAATGAATATATACATGGGGAAGAGGAGCAATCATCCTATTTAAAACAAAAATGAATATTTACATGTATTGCAGTACTGGTTAGTGACCCCCTTTAAGTGGGTCACTTTGATCCTGCTGTGCTGCAGAATTGGGAACAGGACTGCCTCTCTCCACAGATTTACGATGACCCTGGTCCCATCCTATAAAAGAGGGTGACAGCAGTGGTAAACATGTATTTACCACTGACGATCATTTTTTTGATTGTAAATGTACATTAAACTACAGGTAGTTCCAAACAAGTAATTTGATTGGACAAAAGACATTCCATGAGTGCTCATATAGAGTGACAACAGCACTGGGACTTTTTACAGATGTTACCACTCCTCAGTTCAGGCTTTTTAATAAGAAATGTATATGTGTTGCCTGGCAACAGCTTCGTCTCCCTTCCAGTTGTCGACCTATTTGTTTTGGAGGAGCCAAATAAATGATTAAATAAAGAAATCATAATCTGTTGTCACTTAATACTGTTGACTAATAAAATGTGCTGGTAGAACTGTTGGATAAAAGTAATATCACACTGGAAGTTGTGCTTTTTTAATTATACATGTTTCTATTTACATTGTTTTACCAATTAAAACAAGAATTTTTGTGCATTAAGATAATTACATTTATTTAGGGCGACCGTGGCTCAGGTGGTTGAGGGTCGTCTTCTGATCGAGAGGTTGGGGGTTCGATCCCAGTACCTGTATGCCGCCCATTGATTGGATTCAAGACTCCAGGTTCTTCACTGATGTTTATTAACACCGTAGAACTAAGTTCAGACAAACAAAACCACAGATATTAGCTACTTTACAGAGTTAGCATTTCGTAGCATCATGGCTAACACACATGAAAACACTGAGCAGAAACTCACCACTTTAGCCTGCTCCTCAATCAACGGCAGAATCATCCCCAGCAGCAGTCTTCACAGTAGAAATCACCTTTTAACCATGAACTTCTTATTTAACTGCATTCACAAACCTATAAACATGAACTTCCAGCAGCATGGAGTCAGTCATGGCGCTGCAGCTACTCCTCAGTCTCTGTGTCTAGCTTATAGAGTTAGCAGGTGCTAGTTCCTGTTTAGCATTTCAAAATAAAGCAACAAAAAATATAGCTGCATTTACACTCCCACCATCACACAAAGTGTGATTCACAATGAAAAATAACATTACAATTAGAACTTTGTAAGCCATTATTGTGAATACACAAATACACTTTCAAAGACAAATCCCATACAAGACCTGCTTAATCAGCCTCAAGCATCAGTACTGTTTTGTGTACAGACCTTTCTAGGTAAACTGGCTTAGTGGTGCGTTTGTCTTTACTGTCTAGTGTTGTGTCACTAAGTAAAAGTTTCAGTTTTCTGACTCTTCCGTCAGCTCCTTGGAAGACTTCAACGACTTTCGCCAGTTTCCACTGGTTTCTTGGTGTGCCATCATCTTGCAACAGGACAATGTCATTTACTTTAGCATTTCTCCTTTCCTTATTCCATTTGCTCCGTTGTTGCAGATTCAGTAAATACTCCCTTCTCCACCTAGTCCAAAATTCATTGGACAAGAACTGAACTCTTCTCCATCGTTTTCGAAGATAAAGATCTTCCTTTTGAAACTCGCCAGGTGGTGGTGAAATTATTGATGACTTCATCGTCAATATATGGTTTGGAGTTAGGGGTTCTGGCCCTAATGGATCATTGAGATTTTCTGTGGTCAAAGGTCGACTATTCACTATAGCCATCACTTCGTATAGGAAAGTTCTTAATGAAGTGCTGTCTAATCTTCCAGCAGACTGGTTTAGGATGGATGTAAGAACACTTCTTACGGTTCGAATCTGCCTCTCCCAGACACCCCCCATGTGACTGGAAGCAGGTGGGTTCATGACAAAGTTGCATCCTAACTCTTTCACACGTTCTTGCTCTGATCCTTTTAATAAAGCCTGGAGTTCGTTGCGTGCCCCCACAAAGTTTGTGCCCTGATCACTCTGCAGCTGATACACATTGCCCCTTATGGCAATAAAGCAGCGTAATGCATTGAGGAAGGCATCGGTGGAAAGATCATCCAACGCCTCGATGTGTATGGCGCGTGAGCACATGCAGGTGAATAGGAGCCCGTATCTCTTCATTTCCTTCCTTCCATCTTTCACATAAAATGGCCCAAAGCAGTCCATACCACTGTAGCCAAATGGAGGAGTAGCTTCTACTCTCTCTGGTGGAAGGTCAGCCATTTTTTGTTCCTGACTCTGCTTTCTGAGTTTTCGGCATTTGATGCATTTGAAGATGAAAGAGGACACTTCACTACTGCACCCAATGATCCAAATTCCATTGGAGCGTAGTTCATTGATGGTCATTCCACGGCCCTGATGCTTAACCCTTTCATGGTAGTGTTTTATCAACAATCGAGATACATGATGTCCTCTGGGAAGGATAGCTGGGTGTTTTACATGGGGGTGGAGTGTTGCTTGAGTCAGTCTACCTCCAACCCTCAGGATTTCTTGGTTGTCCATGAATGGGTTCAACTTGTTCAGCTCACTTAGCTTGGTCCCTTGCACTTCCCCCTTTTGTAGAATAGACCTGATTTCAACACTGAATGCTTCTCTTTGAACCACACGAATAATGAAGAGTTCAGCATCTTCTCTTTCTTTAAGTGTTGAAACTTCATTGATTCTTGCAAGACCTTTAGCTTCCTTTGCAAGGCGTCTTAATCTTGCTATGGCCCTTACTGCTCTCTTCCACTCTGAAAACTTCTGAAGCCGATCTGGTAGAGACCTTTCCTCTTTTGCTTTTGTAGTGTGAACGTATGATCCTTTGATTTCCGGGTCATCCTCATCTAGTTCTCCTACCTTGGTTTCTCCTCTCTTAGGGAGGTCCCTTAGCCACAAGAAACTAGGGCCTTTGAACCAGTTAGACTCTACCAGCTCCTTTGAAGTAAGTCCACGAGAGGCATGATCAGCTGGGTTTTCCTCTGAAGCAACATATTGCCACTGACATGGTCGTGTGCTTGATTTGATCAGTTGTATTCGGTTGGCTACGAATACATGAAATCGCCTTTCATCATTGTTAATGTAACCAAGGACGACCTTGGAATCGGTCCAAAAATATTCTTGTAGATCTATCTCCATTTCTCTCTTTAGCAGATCACTTATTCTTGTAGCCACTACTGCAGCTGAGAGTTCAAGCCTTGGGATTGTTGTTACCTTCGTCGGTGCAACCCTTGCCTTCCCCATAACAAGGGTGCAATGAACTTCCCCAGTCTTTGACACAGCCCTAAGGTAGGAACACGTTCTATAGCCAGAAAAACTAGCATCGGAAAAATGGTGGAGTTCATACTGCAGAACTTCTTTGGCTGTCAACGGTATGTAGCGTCGTGGTATCTCTACCGAAGATAGATTACGGAGGTCTTGGAGCCACGCTTCCCAACGTGGCTTAAGGTCATCGGGAAGTGGATCATCCCATCCTACTTTGTCTTGGCACATCCTTTGAAGAATCTGCTTGCCTTTCAAGATTATGGGTGTGTTATTTGGCAAACTTGGACTTTCCTCCTTGAAAGGCAATGGCATTTCATAATGCCTATTAGGCTTTTGCTTGATGCCTTCTTTCAACTTTGCCAAAAACCTTATATCTTCTTGTGACAGAACTTCTTCACTGCACTTCTCCGCAAAATCTGACTCGAAAACCTTAAGCATATCTGCTGGACTGATCATCTCTTTGACTTCAGTTCGATAAACAAAATGGACCTCGGATTTGAGCTCAGAAGAGGGCTTTGTGTTGGGCAGAACTTTCTTAATGATGACACGATGGCTGACACCAATTTCATCTTCCGGGTCACAATCAAAATCAGTGCTGCTGCAGCCAATAATACTCCAACCTAAAACAGACCTTTGCGCATATGGCTGGTTTTCACTGCCTGTGACGACATCTCTAGGAAGTAAAGCTCTTGGACAATTATAGCCAATCAACAATCCAACTTCACAGTCGAGCTCAGGAGACATTTCATCTGCCAAATGTTTTAAGTGAGACCAATTTCTTGCAGTTGAGCTTGTGGGAATGTGGGATCTGTTTGCTGGTATGTATTCTCTGGTATAAGTTATTGGAAGTGTGATTTTAGTGTCAGAGTTGATGCCTCTTACTTGCAATCCTTGCATTCTTTGGCTTTTTACCACCTTTGATTTTGATGTTATTGTTGAAATCTTTAGTTTTATTGGTTCTTGTTTGACACACAATTTTTCTGCTGTATCTTTCAAGATGAAGGTGGTGTCGCTCTGACTATCAAGTAAAGCATAAACTAAAATTTCCTTTTCTGGTTCATTTTGTGAGGAGACGTAGACTGGAACAATGGAAGAAGTATGAGTGTTGCTCTTCTCTTGAACAACTCGATTAGAAGTAGCAAGCTGTGTTTCTGTACATTCTGATTGATGGGTTTTGTCTTCTTTGTTTTCATTTGACCTGTCTTATTTCTTCTTTACTTCTTGTTCTTTCTTACCATAATCACGATGTAAGCAAGTGGGATGGCGTTTGTCACATAAAGCACACACACTCCTGAATGTACAAGCTTTGGAGTTATGGCCAATCTTCAGGCAGCCAAAACACAACTTCTCCAATCTCACAAAGTTAACCCTTTCTTCGACTGGTTTTTCCATAATTTTGCGACACTTATGGAGTGTATGGCCTGTCCTTTTGCAGAAAATGCATGCAATGCTTGTCTTCTCACTTGTGTTTGTGGTAAAAGTCTTCACACTGAAGTTTTGATTTCGATGATGTTTGGACTGTTCTCTTTCGGTTGGTTTTGATCTTTCTTGCTCAGTTGGCTTTACTGCATATAATGATGTAATAGGGTTGCATGCAATTCTAGCTTCCATGTTGAGGAATCTTACAAAGTGTTTGAACTCAGGAAAAATGTTGTGATGATCTTGGTAAATTGTGGCCTCTCTATTCCAGCGAGAAGTCAACCAGTCTGGTAGTTTGACTGTGATCCTTTGGTTTTCCACACAGTCATTCAGTGTTTGTAGACCTTGTATATATGGCATAGCTGATTCTACACAGCTCAAATAATCAACAAAGTCACGGAGATTTTCACTTTCTTTTGGACCAATTTTAGGCCATGCGTGTATTTTATCACGATATGACTTAGCAACTATGAATGAATTACCAAATCTATCCTCAAGTATGTCCCAGGTGGCTCGATAAGCTGTTTCTGTTCCTACAAGGAAATGGCCTTCAATAGCTCTCTTGGCTGAGCCACCAACATACTTGCGTAGAAAGAAGAGCTTTTCTTGAGTTGGCAGGTTCTTTCGATCTATCAGTGTACAGAAGGAAAGTTTCCAATCATGGTACTTGAGTGGATCTCCCTTAAAGATCTCAGGTTCTGGGATTGGAACTCGGTTAGCTGTGATTGCTTCAGCGAGAGCTTTCACAAGGTTATTGGAAGCCTCACTGGAGGTTGGAAAGGGTTGAGTGTTGGGAACTGAAATGGATGAGGTTTGTTGCATGAGCGGGATTGCGGTTTGGATTATGGGTTGACTTAGCTTGGCTTGTTGTGCAGGAGGAGCTTGGGAAACTGGTGCTTGATGGGAGGGAACAAATGGGTCGATTAAAGGGTTAAGTGTTGGCATTTGGTGGAGAGATTCTGAATAAACTTGAAACCTCGCCTGTGCTGCGACATGGCCCTTAAGTTCTTCTAGTCTTTCTACTTCTCTTCTTTTCACTTCCAGTTTAATTTTTCTATCGGCATTTTCAGCCACAAACTGAGCTCTTTTTCTAGCACTTTCAGCTTCAATTTCCCTTTCTTTAGCTTCTCTCTCTGCTTTTAGGATTTGTTCTTCAACCTCAAGTCTTTGGATTTCTTCTCTTTGTTGATGTTGTGCATTTGTTATCTTTATCACTTCTTGTGTAGCTACAACTTCAGCTGCTGCTTGTTTTGCATTCAGGGACAGGATAGAAGAATGTCTGGATGCTTTAGAAGAAGACTTTGACATAGCGGTTTGAGCTGAGTTGACACTAGACACTGTGCTGTCAAAAACTGACTTAGCATCAGGCCACGATATATCATCTAATTTATCACCAGTGCGAAAGTATTGGGCGTTTACATTCGCAAACCTAGTGAATGCTTGGCATGTGTCATTCATTCTTCGGATGTCAGGTTCGGGACTTGAAATTGCTCTTATTTCAAGGTAAACATTGTCTATATCCACTTGAATTGTGTTGATTGTATTTACAATCTCATCAATCAGATCACTTCCATCACTGTTCTTAATCGACCGTTTTAAGCCATTAATGTGATACTTCCATCTTCTGTACATCTTTACAAAACTCATGTTTAGATTCTTCAGTTTTTCATCTATTAAGGCCTTTCCTTTTTCTGTTAACTTTCTTGTGCGTCCAGTCTTCCTAATTTCTGGAGGTAGGTGTGTGTCTTCTGCACCAACCTGAGATTGTGCATCTTCCACTTCCTCCCCAGCGTCTTCATGCTGTGGTAGTGTAGTTTGCTCTGTGTCACCATCTTCTTGAAGGTCTTCATTGGTGGCCTCTTCAGTTGGCAGAAAAATATTTTCTTCAGTGTGTGACATTTTTAATGTGTAGTGTATCAAAATGATATATTCGGTTCTCTTTTATGTGTAAATATAAAATAGCATGAAATGTTGAAAATGAAATTAAATGTAAAGATAAATCTCTTTCATTTACATAGCTTAATCTTTGTGCAATACACATCAA
>NW_021145084.1:0-32594 GCF_900634775.1 Gouania willdenowi | reverse complement strand
GCCAAGCAGCGACCCCACCACTGCCAAGCAGCCCCCGCCACGCCCCCAAGGTCCCAAGCCGAGAGGCAGCCATCGCCCCCCCCATACACACCCGAGAAAGCCCCAAGGAGCCAAGGACCCAGCGCACCACGCCACCGATCCCACCCCCAACCCCCAGACCCCCCCACCCCCCCGACCCCCCCCCCCCACACACACCCCCGCGCCCAACCCCCCGAGGGGAGGGCCCAGAGAACTCCCTGCCCGAGGCCCCGGCGGAGGAACCGGAGCCCACGCCCAGCAGACGACCCGAGCCGCGCCGAACGGGCAGCCGGCGGGCACCCGCCGGCGAGCCCAGAGCCAGCAGGGGCCCGACCCCAGGCCAGAAGGACCCGGAATGGATGCAGCACCAGGAGCAGCCCGCCCAGGGAGGACGACCACACCCCAAGCCGCATAAGGCACCAGGGGGCCGCTGGGAGTCCCCCCGCCGGCCCCCAGGCACCCCAACCTAGCCCCCCATGGCGCCCCAGATCACCCCCTGCTGATGCCGCCCGCGCCACGAGCTTCAGTTTTTTTTAAAGCCAGGGCCCCCCCCAAGGGCCAAGCCAGACCGCCCCGCCGGGATGTGGCCCCCTGTTCGGGCCCCGACACCCTGCCTCACGGGGCACTGCCCAAGCAGGGGCCGTACCAGTAGGTACGCAAGGGCGCGGCACGCGCCACCCGCCCCGAAAGACCCCCGCCACGACCGGCCCGGCCAGTAGGCCAAGCACCCCGGGCCCCAGGAGCACCCCCCGGGAACAGGACCCCCCAAGGGCAAGCCCCCGGGCCAAGCCCCCCGGGACGCGCCCCCCACCCCGGCCCAGGACCCGGCCACAGCCCAGCAGAACCGCACAGCCCCAGACGGCACAAGGCCAGCAGCCCAGGGCCCGCCGTCCCCCGGACGGCGCAAGCCACGGGGCAGCGCCCCCCGCCGGCCCGCGAGCAACCGGCGACCCCCACCGCGGGGACGGAGGCACCCCAACGGCACACATCAAGTAAGGGACAGCAGCCCCCAGCCAAAGATGCCCCGGACCCACCCACCAGTCCGCAGATGGCAGGACGTACCCACCAGGCGGCCGAAAGCAACCTCAACCACCGGAACAGCTAGCGCCGCCCCCCCAGTAAACAGCATCATCCCGAGGCGCCAAACAACCCCGCCCCAACCCCGGTGAGGACACCAGCACCCCCCCAGCACACCCACCCCCCAAACCGGCGAGGCAGGCCGCCCCGGGCCCGCACACCGCGGGGCCCGCCCCCAAGGCCACCAGGAGACGAAACAAGCACCAAGCCACACCCAAGGGGGAGAGGCACCCCCGCGCCCCACCAGGCCGACACCGCCCGGAAAGACCCCGCAAGGAGAGACCCCGGCAAAGCCCCTCCGAGACCCACCGCCACGCCCGACCGCACCATCGTGATGTATTTTTACTCTATGCAGTGGCCCAGCCACCAACAGAGGGGCCAGGCCCCCACCGGAGAGGCCCAAATGTGTGTACCAACCCACCACCCTGTTATGGTGCCTCTCCATTCCCCAATGGAGAGGCACTTCCCGATCCCCTGTGTGAATGTGTGTGTTTGGTGAATGTATGGGGTGTGATTAAAAGAAGGGGGATGGAGGGGAGCGGTGCTCCCCATCCAGCCTCTGTGGATTTATGTGTATGTGGTGTAATAGGCCGGAGGGTGTAAGTGATAATACACCCTCCGGGGGGTGGCATGTTGAGATGTGATTAAAATTGGAGGGATTAGTAGGGCAACTAGGGTGGGAGTGCCGCCCCCACGCCACTACATAGTAACACAGGTGGCGGCCCCCTCCACCCCCAGCCCCACCATCCAGCCCCCCAAGGGTTGGGTATGGGTGTGTG
Source organism: Gouania willdenowi (assembly GCF_900634775.1). Lineage (NCBI taxonomy): Eukaryota > Metazoa > Chordata > Actinopteri > Blenniiformes > Gobiesocidae > Gouania > Gouania willdenowi. Next base: position 30,720 of record NW_021145084.1, on the reverse strand, counting down.
GTGCATTTTGTGAGTGAGCCAGACCAGCTGGGAGTGTGGTGAAGTGAACATGTAGGAGGCCTGTCCGGTGTGAGCCGGGCCCGTCCGCATGGCGGGCCACGCGAGAGGGTAGATGGCGCAGACGGGCAAGTGGCACTGTGGGCCCCGGAGCAGCACAGCCAGAGACCCCCCCCCACGGCACCCCCAGACCGCGCCGGCCCCGCGGAGCACGGCGACAACCCCCACCCCCGGGCACAGCCAGGCACCAACCCCATCCCCCGGCGCCCCAGGGGGCGACCCCCGCCGCACGCCGGCCCGGAGCAACGCCACCCCGCCGCCAAGGGGAGCGGCCGAGCAGGGGGGAGGCCCGCGCCCGCACCAGGGCCAGCACAGGCCCACCCGGCGCCACGATACAACACTCTCCACCGGGAGGCGGCCCCGGCCCCCCCGACTAGAGAGGACGCCATCCACCGCCAAGCAGGGCCATCCCGCCAGCCACGGACCGGCAAGCCGGAGTACCGAAGCACCCCCAGCCCGGAACCGCCCCCCCACACCAACGGCGCCAATGGAGCCCCCCCCCCCCCACGGAGGCGATCCCCGACGACCCACGCACCGGCACGAGACACCCCCCCGACGCCAGCCCACCCCGGACGACAGCGGGCCCGAGGCCACCAGCCCCGCCCCACCCAAGGCTGCGCAGCGCCGCCACGAGCCGCGGCCGGTCCCCGGGCAGATGGCAGGAGAGCACTCCCCCGGAAACGTAGACCAAGGATCCGCCCCCGGGGCACCCCCGCCCCGGAATCGCGCCCACGGCGCCCGGTGCACCCAGCCAGCAGACCAGCCAATCCCGACAAGGATCCACCAGGCCAAGAACCACGCGCCGCGCCCCCGCACACCCACCCAATACGACCCCCGGGGAGACCCCATAGCACCCCCCACCCCACCCCTCTAGCCGTAACGGCCACACCCCGGCCATTGCGGTCAAACAAAAAGCCCCGGAGGGGGCCCCGCCTGGCTCGCCGCGCAAGCGACATCCCTGGCAAAGGCGCGCCCCAGGGAGCCAAGCCTAGGACCCGCAAGGGCCGACGGAGCAACCCACAGCCACACCCCGCCACCCAGCGACCCAGGAGGCAATCGCCGACCCCGGGCAGCAGCCACCCCCAAAGCCACCCCCACCCCGGATCCCCCCGGACCGGAGCCAAGGACCCCACCACCCCAGGCCCCCCAACGAGACCACCCCCCAGCCAACCCACCCGGCACGGCACCGCCCGTCCCCCAGGCGGGAGCCACAGCCCCCCCACCAGCGCCCCAGGCCAACGGGAGCCCCCCAAACCCAACCCAACAGGATGGCGGGCGCAAGAGCAAAGGAGGAGGGGGGGGGAGGACGAGACAGGGGGACAGGGAGCAAGGGGAAGGAGCGGCAGGGGAGCACGCAGGGCCCCAGCCCCAGAGACCAACCAGATGTGCACGCGAGGGGCAACAGCGCCAAATCAAACAGCCCCGGGACCTCGTGAACACCCAGAAGGAATGCACACCCGTGTCGAGGCAACAAGAGACCCCGGCAACCCACCCCAGCCACCCCGGCCAAGACCACCCCAGAGGCCCAAGGTGGCCCAAGCTTACAGTTGGGCTAGTGCGTTAGTAAAGAGTGGTGCTGGCAGTCGCTTGCAGGCTAGATCATCAGGGTTTTAAAAATTTAGATTTAATGCAATTAAAAAAGGAGTCCAACGCTCCTCAAAGCACGTTATTTTTTTTGTTTCTGAGAGCAGACATCTTTTCCATGGAAATAAATTCTGTGAGGAGATTTTGCCATTGGTTTATGTTTAAGGATTTTTTGTCTTTCCAATTTAGTAATATTGTTTTTTTTGCTATGGCTAGTGCCGCAAGGATTGATTGTGATTGGTTTGCTGGAAGTTGAAGCATTGTCAGGTCTCCAATCAAACAAAGATTTGGAGATAAAGGAATCCTGCAGTCCAAAATGGAGGACAGTTTTTCAGTGATTAGAATCCAAAAGTGTTGAACTGGGGAGCAAAGCCATAAGGCATGTAGATAGGAATCCGCTGTATTCTGGGTGCACTGAGAGCAGATGTCTGTTGCTAAGAAGCCCATTTTATGCATTTTCTGTTGGGTAGTGTGGGATCTGTGGAGGACCTTGTATTGAATTAGCTGAAGGTTTGTGTTTTTTGTCATCTTAAAAGTATTACAACAAATTTTTGTCCAGAAATCAGTGCTCGGGGTGATTGAGAGTTCGGCCTCCCACTTCGCGATTGGTAAGTAATTACAGTTAGTGTTCGAGAGCGCTCTGTATATTTTTGAGAGTTTTTTTGATTTTGTTGAGATTTTTTTCATATATATAGCCAGTTCTGGAGGTTGTAAAGTAGTTAAGTCTAGTGGAGTATTTTTCTTTATTGTCTCTGTTACTTGTAAGTACTGTAGAAAGTTACTTTTATTTATATCGAATGCTTGGGTTAGATTGTTATATGGCCTGATCTTGTCATTTTCAAAAAGGTCTTGGAGATGAGTGATTCCACTCTCTTCCCATGTTTTCAGATAGAGTGGTGTTTTTTTATTTTTAAAGTCAGGGTTGTGCCAGATTGGAGACAGTATACTAATTTTTAATTGGACATTTGTGATGTCCAGGGCTTTCCACCATGCAGTCAGTGTGGAGGCAATTAGTGGGTTTTTAAAGCAGTTGTGATGTTTGAGGGTCGCAGTGATAAAAGGGAGATCAGAGAGTTTAATGTGTTTGCAGTCTAACTGTTCTATTTCTAGCCAGGTGTTGTAGTATTCTTTTGGTTTTAGCCACTCTGTTAAATATAATATTTGGTTTGCTAAGTAATAATGCATGAAATTAGGGGCTTCTAAACCACCCTCGTCTTTGTTTTTTTGAAGGGTTGAAAGGCTTATTTTAGGTTTTTTATTTCTAGTATAGAATTTTGTAGTTGCAGAATCTAATCTTTGAAACCATTGTTTTGGTGGTTTCAGTGGTATCATTGAGAACAGGTAGTTTATTTTAGGTAAGATTTTCATTTTAACTGAAGCTATCCTGCCAAGTAGTGAGATGGGGAGATTGTTCCATCTCCGCAGATCTTCTGTGACTTTGTCCAACATCGGATCATGATTTAGTTTAATTAATTCATTTAAGTTTGGTGATATATTTAAGCCTAGATATTTAATTGTATTTGTGGTGGAGGGGTGTTGTGGATTTTGGTTTGCAGGATTCCATGAGTTTTTTGTCAAAGGGAGGATTGATGATTTTGTCCAGTTAATGGAATAGTCTGATAATTTAGAGAAGCTGTTTATTAGATTAAATACTTCCTCTAAAGAGGATTGCGGTTCTTCCAAATAGAGTAAGATGTCATCCGCGTAAAGATTAATTTTGTGTTCTGAGATGGATGAGTGGATTCCTTTAATAACAGAGTTCTGACGTACAGCTGCTGCGAGAGGTTCAACGAATATTGCAAAAAGCAAAGGTGAGAGTGGGCAGCCTTGTCTGGTTCCCCTCTGCAGTGTGAAGCTTTGGGATGTTATTTGGTTTGTGGTTACTGAGGCCTTAGGTTTATTGTACAGGGTGGAGATCCATTGTATGAATGATTCTCCGAAGCCAAATTTGCCAAGGACAGTTAGGAGGAATGACCAGTTTACTCTATCAAATGCTTTTTCTGCATCGAGTGATAAGATTATTTTTTTCTTTTTAGAGTTCTGTGCCATGTTGATCACATTAAACAGTCTTCTCACATTGTCTGTGGAGTGTCTATTTTTAATAAATCCTGTCTGGTCTTGGTGTATAATTGACTGTACTACTTTCTCTAACCTGGATGTGAGTGCTTTGGAAATAATTTTTAAGTCTGTGTTAATAAGTGAGATGGGACGATAGCTTGAGGGTAACATGGGGTTCTTGTCTGGTTTAAGTAACAATTTAATGTTCGCTGTATTCATGTGACCTCCTACATAACCTTTATTTTTGATCTCTGTTACTACTCTGAAAAATAGTGGAGCCAGCATTGACCAGAAATGTTTTAGGAATTCAGCAGGGAACCCATCTGGACCTGGTGCTTTGCCTGTTGACATGCTGTCTAAAGCATTTTGTAATTCTTGTAAGGTTAATGGTGAGTCTAAGGTGGTTTTCTGATCTATAGTGAGCTGTGGTAGGTTTAGTTTATTAAGAAAGGTTTTAATATCTTCAGTGTCAGGGTTTAAATTTGATGAGTATAAGTTTTGATAATAATCACGAAAAATTTTATTAATGTCCTGAGGTAAGTTTAAAGTTTGACCTGAGTTATTAGAAATTGTTGCTATAAAGGAATTTTCTTTATTGTGTTTAAGCTGATTTGCTAAGTATTTGCCTGATTTATTATTGTAATCAAAGTTTTTGTATCGTAATTGTTGCAAAATGAAGTCGGTTTTTTTAGATAAGATGATATCCAGATTAAGTTTTGTATTTTGAAGTTTTTCCCATAAAAGTTCAGATGGGTTAGCTGCGTATTCTTCCGTAAGTTTCTTAATTTTTTCTTCAAGTGTTTTTTCTGCTATCTGTTCCTGTTTTTTCTTAAAAGAAGAGTATGATATAATCTTCCCTCTAATGACAGCCTTGCCAGTTTCCCAGAGTAAGGACGGTGATATTTCCGGGGAGTCGTTTGTCAATAGAAAGTCCTCCCATTCTTTTCTTATTATTTTTTCAAATTCACTGTCATTAAGTAATGAGGTGTTAAAGCGCCATAGAGAGGATACTTTCTGATTAGAGTCACACTGCAGGGTGAGGGATATTGGGGCATGATCGCTAATAATTATAGGATGTATTTTAGAGGACATCTTATGTATGATGGAATTATTTGAAAGAAAAAAGTCGATTCGGGAGAAGGATTTATGCGCGGGGGAGAAGAAGGTATATTCTTTTTTAGTTGGGTTATTCAGTCTCCATACATCTCCTATTCCAAGATCTTCCATGTAATCAATTAATACTTTAGCAGATCGAGATGGTTTTGTATTTGAGCACTTACTAGATCTGTCCAATGATGTGTTGAGCGCCAAATTGAAGTCACCTCCGATGATTAAAGATGAGTCTGCAGAAAGGTCTGAGAGCTCTGAGAAAATTCTATGGAAGAAATCAGGGTCATCATTGTTGGGGGCATAGAGGTTTAGAATTGTGAAACATTTATTATAGATTACTACTTTGATAATAATATATCTACCCTCTGGGTCTATGACGGAGCTGATTATGTTAACAGGTAACCTTTTGTTGAGAAGAACCGAGACTCCTCTTTGTCTGGAATTGAAACATGAGTTATATATTTTATTAAAATTTGAATCTGTCAGGGATTTTTCTTCTGATTTAAGTAAGTGAGTTTCTTGAAAGAAGACAATGTCTGCATTTAATCTTGAAACATAGTCAAATATCTTAATCTTTTTAGCCTGCGAGCGAATGCCACGCACATTCCAAGAAGTTACTGTAAACTGATACATAGAATGAGGTGAATGTTAGTCCATACAGGTGTAAGCATATCTGAGAATCTGTGGTCATTTGTGCACAACTGTGTTATAAAAGGCTTGGATGCAAGAAAAAAAGAAGAGGAGACACACTTATCATGCGATAACACCACGTGGTAAATGACTGTATCAAAAAGGTTAGTGAAAAGCACAAACATACAACAACAACAATAACAACAACAACCAGTATCAAAAGAGTAAAAGGAGCAAGGGGTAATTATAGGAGGTGTAGGAGGTGGGGGGTGTTGTGGGTGTTGAGTGAATGTGAAAGAAAAAAAGAGTGAGGGGTGGGAGAAGAGAGAGTTGACATGACGGTAAAGAGTGTCCTGTGAGAGAGTACGTGCCGAAAAGTGTTTACCAAAATCTAAGCTAATATGTAGCATACATACAAACATACATACATACACACACACACGTGTCCATATATACACCTATCCGTGTTTTTTTTTTTTTTTTTTTTTTTTGGTGTTGTTATTATTTTTATGTATTTATTTATTTTAATTATTATTTTTTTTTTTTTTGGAATTATCATTATTTTATTTTATTTTTTTTCCCTCTATTTTTATATATACACACACACACACACGCACGCACGCACACACACACACACACACACACACTTTTTTTTTTTTTTTTTAAATGTATTTATTGGTTTTATTTGCCTTTTTTTGTTATATATATATATATATTTTTTTGTTTTGTTTTTTTTAAATTATATATATAGATATATACATACACACACACACACACAAACATATACATACACACGTACATCACATATATTTATTTTAACTTTAAAATAATGCCACCTTAACTTCACCTTAAGTGGAGAATTATCCTTTGAGTGTTAACTCACATATCACGTGTGCGTTTTTTTTGTTTTGTTTTTTTTAATTTATTTATTTATTATTATTTTTAGATTTGTCTTTCTCAGTAGAGCCAGGGGGTGATGTTTGAATCCCTAAACAGTTGGCCATCTATGTAAAGCTTGTCTACAACCAGTTTGGAGTTTTTGCCTTTCTGTCGGTTTTCCTTAAAGATAGGATACAGGGTTTTTCGACGTTCGTTTATTTCCCGAGGGAATTGATCGTTCATGCCGAATTGCGTACCTTTAAGTTCCCTACCTTTACTTTTTACCTGGATTTTCTGTTGAAAGTGCTCAAATTTGGCAATGATGGGACGTGGCCGGTTACCTCTACGTGGTCCGAGGCGATGGACACGGTGAAATGTGATGTTTTTCACGGTTTCTGCCGGGATTTTAAGCGCAGACGACATGAAGTCTTTTAGCAGAGCATCTGGGTCATCGTTGGGGGTTTCTGGGATGCCTGAGAAAATCACATTGTCTCTCATACTGCGAGATTGGATATCCAGGACAGTCTCTTTAAGAGACTTGTTTTCATTTTTCAGCTCTTTTACCTCGGAGCTCACCGCAGATAAAGCCGAATGGATATCATGGTTGTCTTTTTGTAAGTCCTGGATTTGTTGATAGGCAAATTCCAGGCTGGCTTTCATTTCCTGAACGTCTCGGTGCAGTAAATCGAGCACATCCAGCCTCTTAATTATGGTTTGTAGGAGTTCCGTGTGGGACTCTACCTCGAGGTCTGACGTATCGGTAGCCGAATCGTTTTTTCGGCGCTTGGCCGACTTACCTGATGTACTGGCTTTCGGTCCGGTCTCCATCACGTACTCAGCGTAATATCTATCGATGAAATCCTCGAGGTCCTCCACTCTGGCTGGTGGGGGGGCGCGTGGTCGGCTCTCGTCGGTGGCGTTGATTTAACGGTAAAAATCGTTAATATGTGCACGTAAGCAGGATCGGTAAACTAGTCTCGGCGGCGAGCCGCCATGTTGAATTTTCACAGATTGTCACGTGACTCTCAGAACATCACGTGTGACTTACCTCCTTCTCTGTGACTTACCTCTAAAAAATACATTTTTAAATAAATTAAAACATGTTATAATAATATTAATTTAAAAAATAATTCAGACCTTGGCAGCCCACTGCCCCTCCGGGTCGTGACCCTCTGTAGGGTCACTTGGAAATAAAATAGTCACCTGAAATGTCTTGTGATAATGCAAATTTTTTTAAAAAAAACTGATTAAAATTATACTTTTACTTTCTAAAAATACATATTTTAAAAAAATAAAGTTAATAAATAAATTAAAAAAGTGATTTTTAAATAATTAAAAAAATAATTAATTAATTTTTTTTTTTTATTTATCTATTTTGCACAATTAAAAAAATCAATACATAATAGTCTGTCAGAAAGTCTTACGTTTACAGTTCTTTTATTCTGAAACTGCTTGGTTGTTATGTCATTTCCTTTCTGAGTGCATCCATTCTCAGTACTAACACTACATTCTAAGGGATGAGGGCTCTCTGTGTGTGTGACTAAGTTAAAGTAAGTTTTATTGTTTATTAAGACTCTAATATTATCATCTGACTTGTTTAGACATTGTTTACTCCCATTTGCTTTGCTTTCCTGTATCTTATGTACATGTTAGAATATTTTCTGGGTGTATTTTAGGTCTTTATAGGTCACATGACTGTGTTATAAGCTGTGGTAAACTGTGAAATGTGTAGCTAACTTTATTCAGCTTTGTAAACTGTATTCCTGTGTGTTATATTGAGGTTTACACATCTTTTATTTGTACTGCTAGATTTCATTTAGCTTCTGCATCACGTCAGACGCACCTAGATGTAATTAATACTCTCTGCTCATGCTCACTTCAGGTGATTGGTCCATGTGGTGCAGTCGCGCCTGCCTCCACTAGAGGGAGACATAAACCATTGAATCATCTAGAATCCTTTCATTATCCATTAACCCAGGGGTGTCCAATTCCGGTCCTCGAGGGCCACTATCCAGCATGTTTTAGATCTTTCCCTCTTCCAACACACCTGATTCAAATGATCAACTCCTCATCCAGCTCTGCAGAAGCCTGATAACGATCCTAATCATTTGAATCAGGTGTGTTGGAAGAGGGAAACATCTAAAACATGCTGGATAGTGGCCCTCGAGGACCGGAATTGGACACCCCTGCATTAACCCTTTACATACCTGCACATTGGCTGTTTTGCTGTTTATTTGGGTTTTTTGACTGAGTTAATATATTTTGATGGTTTAATTCAATGTTTATTCTTGAAATATATATTTTTATATATCTGTACAATATTAATGGTGTTAATATCTTTATTTGTACATGATTGGTGATATTAATCATATTATTTGTACATTATTAATAATGTCATCTTATTTTTTTTGTCCTTTAAAGAACCAAACACATACCCATAATTATTTGTACCCTCACCATCATCCCTGCCTGTAAACCAACTTCAATAATAAATACACTGGTAACATTTTCTCCGTGCCCTTCTCTCTGACCAGTATTATCCCCTTCAGAGTGTCCCACTCTATCACAATCTCAGAAACTGTACTCTCTACTTTCACTTTGTCAAATATAAATCTATAAAATGCAGTATATAAATATCTGAGCCTGCACCTATTGTTACGTTGTGCACTGATACTGGCTACTCTGTATCTGTAAAACAAACATGATCAAAACACTAATTTTAGAGAAAAAAGTCTCTATAAATGTGTGATATAAAATGTGAACCAGTCACTGAGCTGTCAGTTCATTGATGTGACTTTATTTTATGACTGTGTAGTTGGTTAATCATGACCTTGTAACTTTTACAACTTAAACTACCTCTTTTTTTCACTTTAGAATGACATTGCAGGATTTGATCCATATTGACGCTCTGGTCCCTTTAACTGCCTGCAGCCCATGAAGGTGAAGATCCTAAAGGTAAAAGCCCAGACAGCAAAATATGTTTACTGTTGAATTATGGTCAAAAAGGTTGATTTTTGGTTAAGGTCGACGATTGATGGTGGATCAACCATCAAACAATCATCAAATTCTAGCCAATAACCAATGTTGAAAAGATGTCATTGAATCAATGTTGTTTTGTGGTTGAATTTTTATGATTGAAATGCCAACGTCTAATTGATGTTGACTCAAAGTATGCTGTTTGTCACACACACACACACACACACACACACACACACACACACACACACACACACACACACACACACACACACACACACACACACACACACACACACACACACACACAGTAAATTATGAATTAGAAAAGTAGTTTTTTTAATGAGTAAACCAATAGGACAGTCAGTGAGTGTGAGCTGATGGTCTCCTTTAATGCTCCTCCCCCTGTAATCATGTGACATTATCACCATAGCAACAGGCTTCACTTGTCGTATGTGTTCATGGGTCAAGGTTGGTCCAGGTGAGACTTTATGAAATTCAACAACTGCCATATGAATGTATTTAGCATGGCCACCACTTAAACACTTCTGGCTAAAGTAACAGTGGATAGGAAAGGAGGTACACTGTAAAAAATAAAGTACATTTACAGGAAATGTTCTGTAATTTTGCACAGATTTTTCCAGTTTTTCATTAAAACAATGAAATGCTAGTAGATTTACAGACATTTTCAATAATTTTAAGTTTTCTGTTTAAAATTACGGTTAATTAAACATAATGTAAGATTACATTAATATTATGTTTTCAATGACATTTTAACTGTAATTTTACATACAATTTTCTGTATTTTTTTACAGGTCTATGACCATTTTCCATAATACAATGTAATAAATGTAACTTAACAGTAACCAGAAGTAATTTAAATATTTACCTTTAGAATTACAAGTATCTAACATAATATGATATTACAATATTAATATGTTTTTAAAGGTAATTCAACATATTTCTTTAATATTCAAATTTGACATAAAATCTGATGTAATTTTACAGATCTTTCCTAATCATGATAATGAAGAAATACATGTAAAATTTCAGAAATGTTTTAATCCAAGGTGAGTACCCTCTGAAACACAACACACAGACAATGGGGATAATCAAACTGTGATTGTAAAACAGAAACAAAAAATACCTCAACCACCGTTTATTTATTTTGTCAATACATTTTTGTTCCTAAAACTAAACATTATTTTGCTATTTAATTCCCTGTGAGTGTGTGGTTTATTTTCTGGTATTTTAAAGGTTACATTGAGATTTAAAGGTTGATAAGTTACTATACATTTTATTAGAAGTAAAAAAAAAAGTGTATTTACCTGTTTTTCCTTTACTGAGAAGAGTCACCATCGTTAAAAGTTATTTAGCATCTCTAGGACTATTTCTTTATTTATGTTTCTACTGTTTACCATTTTTATTCATTACCAAGTAAGAATACCCAGGACCCCGCCCATTGTCTACCACCACCTTAAATAGTATTAAAACCGTGGTCACCTGGGACGGGTGTTACCCAAACTTTTACAAGTAGTGATATGATACTGTACTTTTTCAGTAACAGTCATGTTTTGATAGATAGGAATAAAACTGCTTAGTGATTATTATTGTTCTTGTTGTTTGTATTCCTAAACTTTAGTGAAATGTAACTGTTTCTACAGGGATGGTGGGATACAGCTTAATGCAGTATTGTGCTGCTATACACAAAGTGTGGGGGGTCCTTTCTCACCCCTGTCACAGGAGCGTGCACGTAGCCAGGCTGACATCACCTGGGTTAAGTGAGTGAGTTGATATCTCAGTTCATAGTGCAGCTGCTCTCTGACAGAGAATGTTTGGTTAGGTGAAACCCGCTAACAGAGATAAATCCAGGATATACGTATCCAGCTTTGTAGTACAGGCCCACACAGCTACACATCTTTAAACTACAGATGATCGCTTCATCTTCATAATAAACATATTTAGAGGAACAAATGTTTACACAAATAATGTGTAGTAGAAGTGGTGTTTGTGTGTCTTTTTCCAATGTGTGTGTGTGTGTGTGTGTGTGTGCGTGCGTGTGTGTGTGTGTGTGTGTGTGTGTGTGTGAACCCTCCATGAGTGGCTCTGATTGGCTGCAGGCGGGTCAGAACTACATGAAGGCTCTGCAGTATCCTTTTACACAAGTGTTCTCAACCTGGGGGTCAGGACCCCATTTGGGATCATGAGACTACTGGGAGGGGGCCACCAGATGCCTTCAAGAAACTAAAAATACTTTTTTGGTTTCAACATTTTCAGCCCATTTTTACTTATTTTTACCATTTTTCTGCAACTTCACCAAACATTCCATATTTTAACCTATTTTCATCACTTTTTCTTGCCATATTTTTGTTCCTTTTAGTGCATTTTGTTGCACATTTTTTCCCTCTTTCAAGAAATTTTCAGCACTTATAAACCCTTTCCACCACTTTCTTACCTAATGACACATATGTTAACCCATTATTGTCACTTTTAAGCTCTTTTCACCATATTTCATGATTATTTTTGAGAATTTACCCACATTCACCATTTGCATGCGCATTATTTGAAAGTTTAAATTGTTTCAATATTGACACTTTGAACCCTTTTTTTTAACACTTTTTCTGTCCATTTTTGCCCACTGTAATTTGTGACTTTTAACCAATTTCTGTGGTTTTTAAAATCCTATTTTACCACCTTTTCAACCATTTTTGGTCACTTTTAACCCATTTTATTTCTGATTACAACACTGATTTACATCTTTAAGATGACTATAATAATAGTAAACATTCCTGGTTAACAGTGGATATTATTCAGATAAATAAATACGTGTTAATCACATTAGAACAATGGACCATCATTTTGCTGACTTTATGATGGGGCCCCCCACACACCCACACACACACACACACACACACACACACACACACACACACACACACACAGCATTGTGCCTCTCTGAGCTACTGCTGCGCTAACAGACACAGACAGGTCTGTAATCAAAGGAATCAATGATATTCATCAACCTCAGTGAACTCACTAACATTTTTCAGCTCATGGACAAAAGGAAGTTATTGTTATAACTGCAACAAATAAATATATCTCTGTGATGTCTACAAAACACTGACAAACACAGACAGACAGACAGATACTGACAAACACAGACAAAACTGACAAACACAGACAGACACACAGACAGATTTTCAATTTCAACAATTAATCCCTCTATAAAAATTGAGGGAGATGATTTTTAGTTTTAATTTTACGTGAGGGTGAGGATGATGTAAAAAAGCATTTGATGAAGACAATTATTCTGAAAAGTGTTGGTTTCTGAACCACTTTATTATTGATGTTAACAAAGATCTTAGAACTCTCACATTAACAAATAAATGACTCGTGCTTTCCTTTTGTTGTTATATTGGAATAGTTTTTGTAACGTTCCACAACAGATGGATTCACTCAGAAAACAATATACAAATTGATATATATATATATATATATATATATATATATATATATATATATATATATATATATATATATAATGGGTTGAACTACTTGATCATTTTAAAGGTTGACTTTATGTGAACACTTGTTGAGTCGACGTCGGTTAGTTGATGACATCACAAAGAGCCACAGCCGTGCTGAGTGACACCTGAGTGCAAAATAAAAAAAAAAAAATTTACATTTACTCCCCCTTAAACTTTTAAGCATTAACTTCACCCACCAGAGCATCTAACGCTGAAAACCACCACAACACCATCACTGTTTAGTCCTTCAGAAATATTCACTGTTACATTTTGACAACATTCAAAGATTTGCATCAATACGATTGGCCCATAGAATGTGACATCACTGTGCACCAGCACCTCCTAAGAACTTTGTACAGTTGACTTCTGCTGTGACAACTAGAAGCACACGAGCCTCCACCAGGGGGCAGTGTACCATAGCCACAATCATCCTTCTCATAGAAAGCAATAAAGGAATGGAACGAGCTCACAACACACCTGAAAAGTCAAAGTGAGTGTTTTCTGTTCACTGTAGAACTTCAAAAGTGTCTGTGGAACAATCAAAGCTGCTCACACGGACACTGAGGTGGACACTATGTTTGAACCACATGACTTACAACTTACCAACAACACATTCATGTGGATTTGATGAAATGTACTTTGTGTATTGAACTGATGGTTAGTGTTTATCAATAATGAATGAGAGGATGTGTTTGTCCAGGTGTGTTACTGTAAATGACAGGTGTGGATGTCATGTACAGGTGTGATGCTGTTCATGTGTGTGCATGTGAGAGTGCATGTTCTGACTGTTCTTAACTCATTGTTCTTGTACATTTTACTATTGTCATTGTGTTATTGTATGTTTTATACAGATGTAAACTAGCTGTTTAGCTATAAACTGGTGGAGAACATCTTTGTCTTTTTATCAGCTTCATGTCTCTATGCAGTGTCCCTTCAAAATAAGACTACATTAAATATATATCCTAATAATACTATTATAACTTCAGTCAGCTGATCCTGTCTGACACTCCCTGCATTCTTCTCTGAAGTCACCTGATCACCAACAGGCTCATGCATGTTTACTTTATCAGGAACTATTTTCAGGTGTGTGAGTATTTTCAATGACCTATTTCCCAGTGGTACCCTGGGATTTTCTTTTTGAACGAAGTGTCTTATGTATGAAATAGTGTGTAGTGTGCAGGAACAAGTGTGGAACAGAGATGTAACTAAAGTGCAAAGCACTACTTTAGTTTAAAGTTTAGTAACAACAGCTTTAATTTATGTTAGATGGAAATGATCCAGTGGATAAAATCTGACATATTTCCATATGTCATAAGTTGATTATGTAGTGTCTCTTTTCTAAATCAATCTAATGAATAAATAAAGGATGAATAGTTGAGAATAAAGGACATCCCTGTGTGAAATATAGATGAAATGTGTCCATTGGTGATGATTTTAGTCCAGCCTTTGTTTGAACCCACTTCATAAATAGTTACACTTAAATATATAAATACATAAATACAGCCACTCTAACTGATCAAAGGCTTTCCAAAGCATCTAAAGCAAATCTGGTCCTTTAGAGCATCTATTTCTAGTGTTTATTGTCATGTACACAGTAAGGAAATAAAGGGTATTTATTATTGTAATTGTTAATAATTGAATTTGAACTTTAGTAATTGAGAATATAATTGTAATTGACTTTCAGGGGACAATAATAATTGAAATGGAAAAAAATGGTGGTCACTGTAATTGTAGTTCAGTCGTAATTAAACATGGATAATTGAAGACGTAATTGTAATTGAAAAATGTATTTGACTCCAACCCTAGAAAGTGAAACAAACTGACACATATGTTGAATTCTACCCATAATAACGTATAAATCTCTAGCTACGTGTAGTGTAACGCAGTGGCTCCCAAACTTTTAGTGCCCAAGGTACACCTACGTACATGTATTAATCTGAAGACACACATATTGTGTGTGTGTGTGTGTGTGTGTGTGTGTGTGTGTGTGTGTGTGTGTGTGTGTGTGTGTGTGTGTGTGTGTGTGTGGGAGCAGCTTCAGTTGGACTGGTTCTACATATTTTATCCAGTGAAGTAATGAAGGTGTGTTAGAGTCCCAGCACACACACACACACACACACACACACAAAAGAACACAAAAAAGTAAATAAAAGTTAATTTAAATCAAGATCTTAGTGACAAGTTGAAAATATAAATGATTAATATTATTAGATTAAAGGCATTGCACTAATAGCTTTAGCCAAAATAAAAACAACAATAATTGAACTTAAACAGCTGCAGCTTGAAGACTTTAGTACAAACTGTAACTTTGATACTAAATAGAAACATTTAAAGTGGCTCTAGTGATAATTTAGCTCATCAATTATTATTATTATTAATACTAAAATATTTTACTATTGACATTCACATTTTGTGAAAAGATCCAAAACCTACAGATTTACATTAAATAATAAAATATCAGTAATGAACACACATCAACATCAACTGTGACGTCACTATTTACATTTGCATTAAAATACATGGTTGTCTTAAAATGACGTTAATTTACAATGAAATAAATTAATAGACCACTGTTGCCATGCGATCAGCGTCTTTTTGTTAAGCTAGTTATTTATTTTATTTGTTTCTGTTTAGTGCTAGCTGCTAACAGCTAATGCTCTGCTATCTGCTAACAGCTAACGCTCTGCTAGCTGCTAACAGCTAACGCTCTAGAAGTGAATCAAAGTATTTAACATCCTGATATTAAAAGGTTTATACTCTTTTAAACAAAGATGAACTGTTTCTTATACATCACAGCAAAGAGATTAGAGACCTTCATTTTTGAGTCAGTGTACCACTGAGATATATTTAAACTTGGGGGTCAAACAACAAGCTCCCTGTTTCACTGATTGATAGGTTGTCTTTTTCTCATCTATTTCTAGAGCAAGGTGATTCCATATATGGTGATGAGATATGACCCTGTAGGATGACCTTTCTCTTGTCTATATAGACACTAGCTCATAGTATAGATCATACTTGGACTGCATTAAGAAATGTGGAATCATGAAAATAATTTAATTTGGCAAAATCTTATTAATTTGTGCACAACTTAAATTGTTTGAAGCTCGTTCACAAAGCGATTATTACCATATTTTTCAGCACAGATGATGCTATTTTTTACATTCAGAGTTAAGGGTGTGGGCAATGTGGCAACTTCCCTCATTGTAACACCATGATTGATCACATGATCAACCAAAATGGCTCAGATCTCATCAGAGATTACAGTCCTTTGCTTTCCTCTTCCTCCTCCTCTTCCTCTCACTCCTCTGGCTCCGCTTCTGTTTCTAATGTTGGCATCCATTGGTCCAAAACAGAAACACTCACCTGTTGTCCTTTTATGCTGAAGCTCTGATTGATAATTATAAACCTGTGTGACAGGGGTTTGGTCATGTGATCAATCAGTGAGCATAGTAGAGCAATTAACTTTATAATTATAAATGACAGTGTGTTCCTGGTGAAAACAAGAGATTTTTTTCATGAAAATTGTGCCAAATGCAGACAATTGTGTGTAGTGTTTAGAAAAAAATGTGTTTTACAACTGCAATGTAAGTGTAAAGCAGGGATTGTGTTTGTATTTTAGCAGAATTGGTTCAGGGAGGGTTGGTGCATGAGTTACATGTTGTGGTCACTGTGTCTAAAATAGTATTTGTGTTTAACAACTGATAAAAACTGTAACTGTGATTGTCCCAAACATCCTGGTGGTGTAAAGCCTGATCTGAAGTGTGTTTTTAATGTGATAATTATTACTAGGACTACATTCAAATCTGAAAAGGCTCTGGAACAAAGACAGGTTTAGCTGTTGGTGTATTTAATTACAGTAACTGGTGATGCATCACAGCAGAATGAGGGTAAACTGGTTTCATATGTTTTATACTGGGAAGGAATGAGGGTGTGGAGGAGTCCTCACCTCACACACACACACACACAATCACAGAGCACACACACACACACACACACACACACACACACACACACACACACACACACACACACACACACACACACACAGATGAAGAACTGACCAACATCTGAAACAGGAAGGACAGCAGACCTCCAGGAACAAACTCTGCAGAGAAAAGGTTTGAGTCTGTGTGAGAGAGAAATACATTTATGTATTTATAGATATTATGTCCATGCATGTATGTATATATAAATATGTACATGTATATATGGTATGTATATATATGTATGTACGGATGCACATGTGTGTCTATATGGATATATGTATATTTATATAAGATAGAGACAATTACAGATAAAATACCATAAATCATAGACAGATTTTACAAATCATAGACATTATAATACAGTGTGTGTGATATTATAATAATAATTATAATAATGTTAGTTATCAAGTTAATAATAGACTAATACAGTATACTGTGTGTATATATATATATATATATATATATATATATATATATATATATATATACATATTGACATAATTATATGTTCCTTTGCTAGCCAGAACATCACCAAAATTCCCCTGTTCCTTGTCCTATTTATTTGACAGAAGGTTCTTCCAGTATGTGTTTATTTTTAGCCCCCTGTTGTTCACTCTGTATACTCACGACCTTGTAGCATCTCATGAAAGCAATGTGATAATTAAATATACAGATGATACAACCATCATTGGGCTTATCAGCTCAAAAGATGAATCACTTTATTGTGAGGAGGTAGAAAAAGTAGTAAGGAAAACAACGTGCCTTTGAACACGTCAAAAACTGGTGAACCTGTTATTGACTTTAGTCACAATAGAAATCAGTTGCCGATTAATATCAATGATTCTGATGTATAGATTGTTGAGAAATGTAAATTCCTGGGCGTGACTCTTTCTCATGACTTGAACTGAAGCTCTAATACCAGTGACATTGCAAAGAAAGCAAGACAGCACCTTTTCTTTCTACGCAAGCTTTGTGACTTCACCCAAAATGCTAAGATTATTCTAAACTTCTACTGATGCGTAATTGAGAGTGTCTTAACCAATTGTATCACTGTGTGGTTTCATAATCTCACTCTGAAAGAAAGAAATGCTTTAAACAAAGTGGTTGGCTCAGCCAGCAGAAACATTGGCTGTACATTACGCTGGACTCTTAAATCCAGCTTTAGGTGAAATGCTTCCTTCAGGGACACGGTATCGCTCTATCAAATGTTCTACTGCTCGCCATTTGAACAGTTTCTTCACACAAGCTGTGATGACTCTAAACAAGGCACTTTTATTTTGTATGGACTTTGTATTGTACAGAATCAACCCTATAGTATTTTATCTGGCTTTATGTGAATCTTTATTGTAGTGTTTTACCTTATAGCATTTTTAGTGGCATTGATTGATTATTTTTGTTTTTTATTATAATGAAAGGTTTCTTTAAATGTTGACAGTGCACTTTGAGCTCCTTGCACATTTTTTTCCAATGTGGTTTTCATACTGCTGGCTAGTAAACTGAACTGGACTGTGTGTGTGTGTGTGTGTGTGTGTGTGTGTGTGTGTGTGTGTGTGTGTGTGTGTGTGTGTGTGTGTGTGTGTGTGTGTGTGTGTGTGTGTGTGTGTGTGTGTTCAAGGACCAGGAAGAAGCTCACATCTGGACCTGGACCCAGCTGTGTGTCCTTTAGAAGTGACCAGTCCATGGACAAACCCATTAACTTCAAAGGTGTTCCATCTACTGACCCACAGTGAGTCCACATAAAGAAGGTTGCTGGTTGTCTTCCTGATGGTCCAGGGGCCTCATTTATTGATCCGTTCATAGAACTGGTTCTAAATACGTTCAGACCAATGAAATGTAGAATGTGCACCAGTACAAAAAGAATCAGTATTTATGAAGCGTGTGGACAGAGGTCGTACACACATCAGTGTTGATTAATCCCACCTGTTCTAAAGTTAGCACACGTTCAGGATCATTTACATTAAGACACGCCTCCGTTTGACCATTTATGGTAGCAGCAATCCCTTTAACCCTCCTATTATTCTTGGGGTCAATTTGACCCCATTCACTGTTTATCACTCAACAAATAATAGACTTTTTTTGCTTCATATTTCATGACTTTTCTTAATTTGATACAATTGATTAAACATAAGATGATCATGATGATATTTATTCATTGTGATGAACACATGTTACACACATTGGTGTAAAACGTGTCTGTGTGTGTGTGACTTTACATCCTCATTACTCATACATGACATTGTAAAGTAAAACTGATATTTAATTTAAAAACAACCACAAAAACAATAAAACCATAAAGTAAAAAATAAATAAATAAAAACTCTGTTAAAAGAGGAGTGAAACTTTATAGTGAATAACTCCATAGGAATGTGTATGAACTGTGTATGAATGATGGTGGTGGTCAGAGGGGCCGTAGGCACCAAATGGTAGCCACACTTCTGTCAGTCTGCCCCAGGGCACCTGTGGCTACAATGTAGCTTATCACCACTAGTATGACTGGTGTGAATGAATAATTGTTTCTGTTCACGCTTTGAGTTTTTATTATTAATAGTATATATATTACAAAAAATAAATAGAAATAAGTAAATAAATATGTCTATGAGAGAAGGGGGGGAGTGTCACCAACATCAATCACTATGGTTCATTGTGTGAGAGTCATGAATGTTCAACACACATTAGAAAAGATTTAGATGAAATATTTTCCAGATCCACTAACTGTAAAAGTGAAAGTTTGACCTGATGGTGGCGCTGCAGTAAAGGTCAAAGGTCATATCATCACCACAACCAATAGGTTCCTACTCTAGTGTTCATTAATGTTGTCAGTAAATTAGAGAACATTTGAATGAGAACTATTCCAGATAAATTAATTATAATGTGAAAGTTTGACCTGATGGTGGCGCTAGAGAACAGGTCAATGTTTCATTATCAAGGCCTTATTTATGGATTCAACAAATAAACAAAGTGTCTGACACTAAGGCCCTATACTACTAATCTAGATTATTATATCCTGGATTAATCTGTTAGCTTCAACTAACCAAACATCCCCTTTCAGAGAGAAGCTGTCCTATGGAGGTCGATAACAACATGCTAATTATAGCCAAGTGTTTTCAGTCTGGGTACGTGCTTGTTCACATGAAAGGGGTGGAGCTTGCAACGTCTGACCAATCACTACAATGGAGAAAACTGGCAGAGCTTTACAGGAGGAGGAGTTTATCATCTTATACTTGTTGTATGAAAGGGGCTTATTTTTATAAATACAATCTGATTGATTGATTGATTGATTGATTATATAGATATCATTAATTTATATCCATGATGACAGCGAAGAGCAACAGTATTGCTGCGCACCAGGAAGCGGAGCTTTTATACTCCCTCAGATCTGATCCACAGGTCAAGTGTTGCTGAAGTTTAAAATGATGAATAATTAAAATTCATAATTCAGACTAAAAACCACACTGTTGTTACAGAAAAGGCAGGAATGAAAGAACCCAGACAGGAATCTGCTGATTAATGTGTAAAAGTGACAGATTATTTATATTAATCCATTAGATGGAATATCACATTTAATGGATTAATATCATAAATAATCTCTTGTTTTTACGTATTCACAGAGTCAGCTGATAAAGACTGTGTCTAGATCTGTATGTGTGGACGAGTGAAGTCATGTATTAATTAATTAAATGAATACTGTATATGACTTCACCCGTCTTTGCATACTATCTGTCATACTGACTGGAAATCAGTCTATCAGATATAAATCTATTTGTTTACTAAATGATGTCATCAGTAAATGAAAGGATTGCATCAATGTCTAAATATTCTCTTTCCTGTCAGCGTCAGATCAGATCCACACAGTGACGTGTTCACACATCACCTTTTATTGGACAGCTCGCTTTCTAAAAGATCTGATTGGTCAGGAGGCGGGACTTTATTACTTGTTAAGATCCTAGCCAGAGAAAAACCTGGTGCTGAACAGGCTAGCCATTCAGCATAAGTAACCATGGTGATTTAGCTCTGTAAGACTTTCGCGAGCTTAGTATTCCAGCACACACTGATTAAATCCTGGAAGTTAGCGTTAGATAAGAGGTAATCTAGATTACTAACACACGCCCTAAAACTTTGTCAATGATTTTCTGAAAATCATTTTGTGGAGGTAAATATTCCTGGGGTCAGATTGACCCCAAGGGTAAAATGTGTTGGTGATATTTGAGGATAATAGGAAGTTCAGAATGTGTGAACAGACTTTTTCCAGTGGATTATGACCAAAGCTATAAATGAAATCAAGGATCAACAAACAAACAAACATCCTGAACAAAGACTCACTTATTGATACGTGAACAATAATGTTTAAAATGTGAAATGTGTGACTTTTTAAAGAGAGCTGAGGGTCAAACTTCTCTAAAATCTCTGTGTGATTCTGTGTTGTTTGAATGACAGCAGCATTACATCATCACATGATGATGTCACACTATTTCACTTTAAACACACACAGCCATCGGCCTTTTAGCACAACTATTGTGTGTGTTCACTGACGCTTCTTAAACGTGCACAGACCCAGGTGTAGTGCTGCTCCTGGGGGGTCCTCAGGTTGGTTAGGGGGGTCATTAGCCCCAGCTTCAGTACGTAACTGTATCCCTCTATGACCCATAGAGATGTTGTAATAAATCATCAGAGGTTGATCAATCATTTCTAATCATTGTAACACTCACCAATGGAGGCTCAGACAGCAGCTGGATGTGCACTGGGATGGCTTTAGTGCACGTTGTCTGTCGCTCCAACATTTACAATCACAGCATTAATCAGTCACTATATTTTGGGGAGGAGCCACAGATCAGCTGCATCTTTAGACGTTCTCCTGCAGAGAGCACGGCTCTCCAAATCCTCCAATAGTTGACGATAAGCTATGTCAGCACATTCTAAGTGTTCTTTTCAGCTTGTCCTGTCAACGCTGTGTTTATAACCTGTTACACCATTTACTCACACCATGTACTATATTATTATTAATAACTTTTATTAATTAGAACAAACAGAACACATGAGGTTTGACATTGATGAACACTCATAGACTGTGTGTTTTATCTGTAGTTTCACTGTATGAGGCCATTATTGTAACTAAAATATTTGTGCGCATAATACAATCTGTGTGTCTGTACCTTGTTCTGTGTGTGTAGAATATTAACGACCCACAGTGAGTCCACATAACGAAGATTGTTTGTTGTCTTCCTGATGATCTGGGTTCTTCACACACTTAGCTCTGTATCCAGAACCAAGCCCAGACTAAGTGGACCAGGACCTGAACATGAACCCAGCTGTGTGTCCTTTAGAAGTAACAAGTCCATGTCCAGACTCACTCAATCAATCAATCAATCAATCTTTATTTGTATAGCGCCAAATCATAACCAATGGTATCTCAAGGCACTTTACAGTAGAGCAGTCTTAGGGACGGACTCTTCATTTTATGGATACACACATATGCATATATACGTATATACACATACATATGTATCCCACACCCAACATGACTTCATCATGGCGGCAAGGAAAAACTTCTGTTAAGCAGCAGGAACCTTGTGTGGATCCCATTCCTATGATGAACAGCCATCCACGTTATGCTGTGTTGGGTGTGTGCAGAGGAAAGGGTGGAGACAGAGTTGTTGAGACTCTGTAACTCCACACTGAGGATCCCACGGACCTGCAAGACAAAAGCCAGAAGGAGTACAGGAGCAAACACACAAGGGAAGAAGCAGACATAGAGGGAGTGTTTGAAAGAGGAATGGGACCCTCTCCGGTCCCTCTCTAACCTAAATGACCTCTCTCTTAACGCCCTCTCCAACCTCTCTCCAACCGAGCATGCCAGACCCCCCCCCCCCCGGCAGTCTATGCCTATTGCATCTTAATTATGAGCTATGAGCTGGTTCCTAACTAAAAGCTTTATCAAAGAGGAATGTTTTGAGCCTAACCTTAAAGGTAGAGAGGGTGTCTGCCCCCCGAACCGTGGTTGGTAGATGGTTCCAGAGAAGTGGGGCCTGATAACTGAAAGCTCTTCCTCCTATACTACTTTTAGAGACGAATGGAACAACGAGTAGTCCAGCATTTTGAGAGCGTAGTGTTCTGGGGGGATTGTATGGCACTACAAGCTCCTTGAGATAGACTGGTGCCTGTCCATTTAGGGCTTTATAAGTGAGAAGAAGAATCTTGAATTCTATTCTATATTTTATGGGAAGCCAATGCAGAGAGGCTAATACAGGAGTAATGTGATCTCTTCTCCTAGTTTTAGTCAGTACACGTGCTGCAGCATTTTGAACCAGCTGAAGTGTCTTAAGCGACTTGCTCGGGCAGCCTGCTAAAAGAGAATTACAATAATCCAGTCTAGAGGTAACAAAAGCATGGACTAGTTTTTCGGCGTCACCATGAGACAGGATAGATCTGATTTTAGCAATGTTACGGAGATGAAAGAAGGCAGTTCTTGAAGTTTGTTTCATGTGAGAGTTGAAGGATAAGTCCTGATCAAATAGAACCCCAAGGTTTCTAACAGTTGTGCTTTGTGCCAGAGTAATGCCATCTAGGGCAGTTAGGCTAGCATAGGTTTCTCTAAGGTGTCGCGGGCCCAGTACAATGACCTCAGTCTTGTCTGAGTTGAGAAGAAGAAAATTTTGGTCCATCCAGGCCCTAATGTCCTTTAGACAGGCCTCAAGTTTAGATAGCTGATTTGTCTCACCTGGCTTCATTGATACATACAGTTGGGTATCATCAGCATAGCAGTGAAAGTTAACAGAGTATTTTCTCATAACATTACCAAGGGGGATCATATAGATACAGAAGAGGATTGGACCTAGCACAGAGCCCTGAGGAACCCCGTAGCTTACTTTAGTGTACACAGAAGACTTATTATTCACGTGTACAAACTGGTACCTATCAGATAGGTAGGACTTAAACCAGTTTAGGGCAGTCCCTGTGATTCCAAGTAATTTCTCTAATCTCTCTAGTAGAATATAGTGATCTATAGTGTCAAAAGCTGCACTAAGATCTAATAAAACCAGCACTGAGAGTCGTCCTTCATCTGAAGCCCAGAGTAGATCATTAGTTACTTTAACTAAAGCAGTCTCTGTGCTGTGTTGAGCTCTAAAGCCTGACTGGAAGTCCTCAAACAGGCTGTTGTTTTGAAGAAATTCACAGAGCTGAGCTGCCACAACTTTCTCAAGAATCTTTGAAATAAAAGGAAGATTAGATATAGGCCTGTAGTTTGCTAAAGTGCTGGAATCAAGAGTAGGTTTTTTGAGAAGGGGTTTGATTACAGCTACTTTAAAGGACTGTGGCACGTAGCCTATTGATAGGGATATATTTATTGTCTCCAACAAAGATGGGCAGACTAGGGGAATAACTTCTTTAAACAGCTTAGTTGGGATCGGATCTGAAAGGCAGGTCGATGGTTTGGAGGATGAAATAATAGAGTTAAGTTCCTGAAGTCCTATATGTGTGAAACAGTTTAGGTTAGGCCTATTTACATTTAATGGTACAGCAGGCCCAGGTGAAGGCAGGGAGTGGCTAATTTTATCTCTAATCTTGTGAATTTTATCGTTAAAAAATGTCATAAAGTCCTCACAGCTGAGGGCTAGAGGAATCATGGGCTCAATAGAGCTCTGACTTTGTGTTAGCCTGGCTACAGTGCTGAAAAGGTACCTCGGATTATTTTTATTTTCTTCAATTAGTGAGGAGTAGTATGTAGATCGACTATGTCGTAAGGCTGTCATGTATTTACTATGGCTTTCTTGCCAAAGTATTCGTGACTCCTCTGTTTTATTGGAGCGCCACATTCTCTCTAATTTACGGGTTGTTTGTTTGAGTGTGTGAGTTTCAGAGCTAAACCACGGAGCTTTCCTCTGACGTTTAATAGTTTTTTCCCTCAATGGGGCAATTGAGTCCAAGGTGGATTTTAGTAGACTAGCAGAGCTATCGACAAGCAGATCCAGTTGAGAGGGGTTATAATTAATATCATAGTTATTTATTGGATGGTGCACTGAGTTTAAGGCAGCAGGAATGGCCTCTTTAAATTTAGCCACAGCACTATTGGATAGATTTCTACTTGTAACTATTTTATTGCACAGTGCGAGATCCTCTAGGATAATGTTAAAAGATATTAAAAAGTGATCTGATAGCAGAGGATTTTCAGGGTAGACTGTTAGTTCATTAATATCAAGGCCATATGTTAGAACAAGATCAAGAGTATGATTTAAACGATGAGTAGCTTCATTAATAGTTTGAAAAAAGCCAACTGAGTCTATTAGGGACATAAAGGCTGAGCTCAGGCTATCACTATCTTTGTCCACATGGATATTAAAATCTCCTACTATCAGTATTTTATCAGAACTGAGGACTAAGTTTGATATAAACTCAGAGAATTCTGATAGAAAATCAGAATAAGGGCCTGGAGGACGGTAAATTATCACAAATAAGACTGGCTGGCAGGTTTTTGATTCGGTATGAGATAAATTTAGAACCAGGCTTTCAAAGGAAGTGTAATTGGCCTTTGGTTTAGGATAGATTAGGAGAGAGGAATGATAAATAGCTGCTACACCACCTCCACGGCCTATGTCGCGTGGCATATGAGTATTTAAATGACTGGGAGGAGTGGCTTCATTTAAACTAACATATTCATCTTGATACAGCCATGTTTCAGTTAAACAGAATAAATCAAAGTTATTTTCTGAGATAAGGTCATTTACTAGTAGAGATTTGGATCTCAGTGATCTAATATTTAATAGAGCACATCTAATGGTTTTATGTTTTGGTGTTTCTAGATTTGAGATTTTAATTTTTTTCAGATTTTTATAATTGATAGCTCTTTTATTTGATTTTATGTTAAAATCATTGTGAAATATGGGTCGGGGGACTGACACCGTCTCCATAAAATAATATTCATCACCATCACAACAGTTGTCATGGCGATGAACACAGCTATCATGATAGCAATGGGAGGGAAACTGTCCTAAGGCAAGCGCAGACGGGCGTGGAGGACTCCACCTCTGTAACATGGTCTCATTCATGAGATGTCATAAATGTGCCATGTTTTCTGATAGTAGAGATGCTCCCTCCAAAGTAGGATGGATTCCATCTCTTCCTATCAGGTTCGGTTTTCCCCAGAAGGATCTCCAATTATCAATGAAGCCCACCTCGTTTTCTGGACACCACCTCGATAGCCAGTGGTTAAATGATGACATGCGGCTGTACATGTCATCACTGGTCAGATTTGGTAAGGGACCAGAGAAAATTACGGAGTCCGACATTGTTTTAGCATAAGCACAAACTGATTCAATGTTCACTTTGGTTGCTTCCGACTGGCGACGTCGGGAGTCATTAGTGCCGACATGGAGGACTATCCTATCAAACTTACGATTACTCTTTGCCAGCAACTTTAGATTTGATTCTATGTCGCCCGCTCTGGCCCCTGGGATGCACCTCACAATGCCCACTGACTTCGCTAGCTTCACGTTTCTCACTATGGAGTCGCCAATTATCAGAGTTTGTTCCCCAGTGAGTGTGTTGTCCTCCCGGAGGGGGGAGAACCTGTTTGAGACGTGAACATGGTGGTGTCCCGAGCGGCTTTTTGACCTTCGACTATGCTTACCACGGACAGTAACCCACTCATTGCTGGCCGGGGGGGAGGCTAAGCTAGAGCTAGCACGGTCCGCACCGGCTAGGTCCTGCTTGCTAGCTTCGGTTTTGGTATCAGGGGTGCGGAACCGCTTCTCCAGATTGTTGATCCTCGCCTCCATATCTAACAGTACGCTACACTTTATGCAACTACCATTGTCCCTAAAGGAGGACGAGGAGTAACTAAACATCTGACACACCGGGCAGGAGAGCGGAGGGGAGGAGAGAGAAGCCATAGGTGCTAAATTTAAGCTAAGCTAAGCTACGCTAAGGACAAAAGGAAGTTTAAAGGAGATTGTACTGCCTATAAGAGGCGAGATTGCTTTTTACTTAACCTTCGTACGTTTAACTGTACGGTAAAAAATTAAAACAAGTGTTTTCAAGGCTAAAATATCAATGACAACAAGTTTGATTAGAGTTAGCAGAACACAGTAGTAGAGCGCTGCAAGCAGCGGTAGAGCGTAAACAGGAAATGATCGATACGTCACCACGATACGTCACCACGTCCGCACGTCACAGCCGTGACAAAGGAAGTGAGTGTGTTCTTAAAAAAAGAACACACTGAACACACTGAATTCAAAGGTGGTCCATCTACTAACCCACGGTGAGTGAACATAAATAAGGGTGGTTGTTGTCTTCCTGATAGTCCAGGTTCTTCACACTCGACACTGATAAAGCACCAGTAAACATGACTCAGCACTTTTGATGGACTATGTTTGTTATTTGAAGTGGTGTTGATGTAAATCTCAGCAAACAGTGGAAGGTGAAAGAGAAAAGGCTTTGTAGGAATGGTCTCCAGTGTGTAGTTGAGTCTTAGACAGCGTGTGATCTTCAGATTTATGAAGGCTTGAAGACAAATAAAGCCTCAGTCCAACAGACTTGTTCTCCTGTTCAGTGGAAACATGCTGAGATGTTCCACACGTGAGCTGAGCTCCAAAGGCTGCTCCACACTCACTGCACTGTGGCTCTGCAGGACATCACCCACTATTACTGATGTTCACATGATGTTAGCAGAGCTTCCTGTGCTTTCCTCCAGCTGCTCCTCAGCATGTCTGAGAGTCTGTGTCTTCTCCACAGCAGCTTGGAGGGTGTGGATGCTTCATCTGGAGCTGAGCCTGACTCCATCTTTATGGTGTGTACGTCTACAAAGACACTAAACCTGTGTCAGACTATGATCAAACCACTGCGCGCACACGCACGCACACTCAAACACAAAATTAGACCAGGTCTTAAGTAATTGCCTTTAATGTGTTTGTGTTGCAGCTGCTGGAAGACAACATCATCAGCTTTGTTAAGGCTGAACTCAAACACATGCAGAAGATTGTGGATGGAGATGATCCAGAGTGCTCAGAGAGTCAGATGGAGGGTGAAGATGAGGAGCAGAGGAGGAGCAGGGAGGCCTTTCTGAACATCACACTGTATTTCCTGAAGAGGATGAAGCAGGAGGAGCTGGCTGAGCGTCTGCAGAGCAGTAAGAGCATGTGAAGATCTTCACTGTGAGGAACATCACATGAAGGACACAAAGCTGGCTTTTTTTTTTCAAAGCATGATTCAATCAGTCACATTTAATCTGAGGAACCATCCAGACTGAGAACATCACACACTTTGATCTCCAATGTTCAAACCTGCTCTGACTTCTCCACTCTAACATTAAGTTTGTCTTCATTCAGGAACAAAAACTCCTCGATACCAACGTGAGCTGAAGTCCAAGCTGAAGAAGAAGTTCCAGTTTGTGTCTGAGGGCGTGGCTAAAGCAGGAAGTCCAACCCTCCTGAAGGAGATCTTCACAGAGCTCTACATCACAGAGGGAGGGGGTGGAGAGGTCAACCAGGAACATGAGGTCATACAGATAGAAACAGCATCCAGGAGATCAGACACAGCAGAAAGAGCCATCACACTAGAAGAGCTCTTTAAAGCCCCTCCTGGAAGACCTCGACCAATCAGGACAGTGATGACAAAGGGCGTGGCTGGCATTGGGAAAACACTCTTAACACACAAGTTCACTGTGGACTGGGCTGAAGACAAAGCCCAGAAGGAGTTCCACTACACATTTCCACTGACCTTCAGAGAGCTGAACGTGCTGAGGGGGAGGAGCTTCAGCTTGGTGGGTCTTGTTGATCACTTCTTCTCTGGAAGCAAAGAAGCAGGAATCTGCAGCTTCCAGGACTTCCTGGTTTTGTTCATCTTGGATGGTCTGGATGAGTCTCGGCTTTCTCTGGACTTCCTCAGCACTCAGACCCTGACTGATGTCTCAGAGTCCACCTCAGTGGAGGTGCTGCTAATAAACCTCATCAGAGGAGATCTGCTTCCATCGGCCCGCCTCTGGATAACCACACGGCCTGCAGCAGCCAATCAGATCTCTCCTGAGTTTGTGAACATGGTGACAGAGGTCAGAGGGTTTACGGACCTTCAGAAGGAGGAGTACTTCAGGAGGAGGTCCACAGATGAGGAGCAGGTCAGCAGGATCATGTCTCACATCAGGACGTGTCGTAGCCTCCACATCATGTGCCACATCCCGCTCTTCTGCTGGATCACTGCTACAGTTCTGGAGGACATGTTGAAGAGCAAAGAGAAGGGAGAGCTGCCCAGGACTCTGACTCAGATCTACAGCCACTATGTGGTCCTTCAGAACAAAGTCAAGATGGTGAAGTTTGATGGAGGAGCTGCCATAGATCAACACTGGAGTCCACAGAGCAGAGAGATGATAGAGTCTCTGGGAAAACTGGCTTTTGAGCAGCTGCAGAAAGGAAAGCTGATCTTCTATGAGAGTGACCTGACAGAGTGTGGCATGGACCTCAGAGCAGCCTCAGTGTGCTCAGGAGTGTTCACACAGGTCTTCAGAGAGGAGAGCAGCCTGTACCAGGACAAGGTGTTCAGCTTCATCCACCTGAGCCTTCAGGAGTTTCTGGCTGCTCTTCACGTCCATCAGACCTTCATCAGCTCTAAAGTCAACCTGCTGGAACATCAACCACAGAATAAGTCATGGATGTCTTCATTTCAAAAACCAGTTCTGAACCTTCTCCATAGTGGAGGTCAGCCTGACTTTAACCTTCTCCATCAGAGTGCTGTGGACGAGGCCTTACGGAGTCCAAATGGACACTTGGATTTGTTCCTCCGCTTCCTGCTGGGTCTTTCACTGCCGACCAATCAGAGGCTGCTACAAGGCCTGCTGACACAAACAGGAAGTGACTCACAGACCAATCAGAGAACAGTTAAATACATCAAGAAGAAGCTGAGTGAGAGTTTGTCCACAGAGAGAAGCATCAACCTGTTCCACTGTCTGAATGAAGTGAATGATCACTCTCTGCTGGAGCAGATCCAACAGTCCATGAGATCAGGACATCTCTCCACAGAGAAACTGTCTCCTGCTCAGTGGTCAGCTCTGGTCTTCATCTTACTGTCATCACAAGAGCATCTTGATGTATTTGACCTGAAGAGTTTCTCTCCTTCAGAGGAAGCTTTTCTGAAGCTGCTCCCAGTGATCAAAGCCTCCAAGAAAGTTAAGTATGTGACTTTAGAAGAACATGTCTTTAATTCTGTCACAGACAAACATCTGAAAGGTTTCTCTGATTCTTCATCAGGTTGAGTTCCTGTGGTCTCTCATTGAGAAGCTGTGCAGCTCTGTCCTCAGTCCTCAGCTCTCAGTCCTCCAGTGTGAAACATCTGAACCTGAGTAACAATGATCTGCAGGATTCAGGAGTGAAGCTGCTGTGTGAAGGACTGAAGAGTCCTCACTGTAAACTGGACTATCTCAGGTCAGTGGATCACATGTCCCATCAACATTGTCCTGTTCCTCGTCTCCTCACTTGTTTCCTGAGTTGTGGATGTTTTTCTGAATCCAGTCTGTCAGGTTGTGTCATCACAGAGGTGGGCGGGGCTTCTCTGGCAGCAGCTTTGAGCTCCAACTCCTCCAGTGTGAGAGAGCTGGACCTGAGCTACAACCATACAGGAGACTCAGCAGTGAAGCTGCTCTCTCAGAGACTGAACACTCTGAGGTGAGACACATCACAACAGCTCATCACATGTTCACATCAATCCCCATCACATGTGTGACAGAAAATAATCTAAGTTAAAGTAGAGTGGGTGGTACCAACCTCTTGTCTAATGTTTATAGACACAACGTTACCTACGTGCTGTAAATGTAGGGTACCCAACTGGCCTGAATTCCGTACCTCCTTACAATGAACAACAGAAGTGCTTTCCTAAACCAGCACATACAGTGTCAGAAGGGAGAGAGAGACAGAGACTATCTGACAGTCCTTTAT
>NW_021145083.1:264186-324585 GCF_900634775.1 Gouania willdenowi | reverse complement strand
AGAGAATATTTCAAAGACAGTAGAAACCTGAAGAGGACCAAAGACTCCAGTAAGTTCTCCTGAAGTCAACGTATGACTTGTAATGATTAGGGTTTGGTACCGAAACCTGGAACAAGTATGGGACCAGTTCCCATGGAAACGCTTGTAACCGGGTCCAATAAGAACAAAGATGTTGGTGCCACACATTACTTGATACACATGACGTTGTTGTCGCTGCTCAGATCATTGATCAATGGCCTCATTTCTGAACGTAGCACATACACAAAACATGGCCTGAAAGAAGGTGCGTGACATTATCCTCCATAAATAAATGAATGTGTGGGAAACGCTGATGTGAAGTTTATCTAATAAGTTTATTTGTTTAGTTAAATGTGTTAAATTTGGCTCTGGAAATAAAAGGTCATTTTGATATTTTGCAGTTAGTTTAAAATAATAATTTTACACCAGAAGTGTTGAAAAAGTAGCGAGTAGTAACCGATACCCAACCCTAGTAATGATGGAGCCCACCTGATGTTTGTCTTGTTTTTTAACTGCCCTAGCGATGCGTTTCCATCTGCTGAAGCACACACGACTGAATGTGGTGACGTTCCTCAACGAGCTGCCAAAAACTCAGCATGACATCATCTCTTTCACCATGGACGTAAACGCCTACACAGTGAGTTCACGTCTGATCTGCCACACACTGAGTTACATCATTTATGTTGTTCACTCAGCCAAACTGCTTTGTTTTCACAGAATATGCTGCTGTCATTCACAGTGGGCGGAGTCTTCAAAGAAGGTCAGTATCTTAGTCGTCATGGTTTTAAGAAGATCCACTGCAACTCATCTATTCTCACTAACGCTTTCCTGGGTTTTTCAGTTGTTGTAGATGATAAATCTAAAGAATCTACAAGGTTTTCATCACAGTTCCAGCAGTGGATTCTGGGTAGGTTACACACGTAAAACCAAAGTGCTCATTATCAGCTGTAGCTTCAGATAATGCTTGCCTCCACTAGTATGACTGGAATGAACAAACAGTAAATACTGTTTCACCACATGTGTTTTCTGTGTATTCCTATATTTACCTAATGTATATTTATTTGTCCATAAAAGAAAATGATAAACATTAATGCTTTTACACAACAACCATTGTTATTGTAGAGATTACTAGGGATGGGCACCTTTCACATTTAAACCGATACTCATTACTCGTAAATCAGTATCAGTACTCAACGATACCACTTTTTATTACTTTTGTGTGGTAGTAAATATTAAATAATATAATCTCAAAATATTCCAGTTATTACCATATTTATTTCTCATATCAATAATAATAATAATGATAATAATAACGAACAACTTTAATAAATATATCAAACCAACATCTGTTTGTATTGTAGCAACAATATAATTATATTTGCTTAATTGATAATTAAGCACAATTATAGCATAATTATAATTGTAATTTTAAAAAATCTGTTGCTGTCATAATTGTAATTAGATTCTAATTGAGTTCAGATAATTGACTAATTAATTGTAATTGCCATGAAAATTTTATAAAAATTGTCAATTATAATTTAAGGCTAAACTGGTAAACCATGTTACAGTTCTATATGTACAGCTCTATACATATGTAGTTAACAATATGTTTCATATCAAACTTTCCCACATTTTATCATTTTAAAAATATGAAAACCTATATTTTCATTGATTAGGAAGCTTCTTTGTAATATATAGGAAACAAATGAGATGATAGATATTTAGTGTATTAGTGTTAACTTTTAATAGGTTATTTATTTCAGGATCAGTAATTGTGATTAATTGTAATTGGACTTTAGTAATTGAGAATGTAATTGTAACTGACTTTCAGAGGACAAAAAAATCATTGTAATTGGATAAAATGTAACTGTCATCATGATTGAACATGAGTAATTGAAGATGTAATTGTAACTGAAAAATGTAATTGACCCCAAACCCTGCTCACAGTCAAACTAAAGATGAACTAAGGCTTAGGCTGTGTCTGAATAGTCCCTCCTATCTCCTTTCCTATCCACTTTTCCTTAACCCTGTGGAAGATGTCATAGAGTTAAGGAAAGGTG
The DNA here is from genome assembly GCF_900634775.1 of Gouania willdenowi. Taxonomy (NCBI): domain Eukaryota; kingdom Metazoa; phylum Chordata; class Actinopteri; order Blenniiformes; family Gobiesocidae; genus Gouania; species Gouania willdenowi. Next base: position 322,507 of record NW_021145083.1, on the reverse strand, counting down.
TTAGGAGAGGAGTTAGGAAAAGGTGACCACGTTTGTTTTGACGATCAGACGCACTTCCACTAGGTGATGTAATGATCCTACGGCCACGCCTCCTTTCCTCAGAAAACGCTCTTTTATCACAACCACCACTTAAACACTTCCAGGTGTTAAAGGACAGTGGATAGGAAAGGAGATAGGAGGGACTATAGGGACACAGCCTTGGTGTGACCTACATTACTGTAATATTAACACCATAGAAAGTCTCTAACCGTTGAACCCTGTGGTCCTCGTTCATACTTGAACAGTTTGTGCATCATCAACGACCAGCTCTTCATCAGAATGGCTACAACGGAGCAGATCAGCAGAGCTTTTGTGCCCCGCCCCCTTCCTCCAGCCCAGTGCCCACCCTCACTGCCCCACAGCAGGAGATGCTCAGCACCTTCTCCCTGAAGTCAGACATGAACCTGGAATGGTCCCTGAAGTAGGTGTCCTCTCCTAATGACGTCTACCAGACTAGGATGAATGTCACAGCTCACTGATAAACACTGTCTGTGTGTTGCAGGTGTCTGCAGGACAACAAGTGGGACTTGAACAAAGCAAAACTGTTTTCCAAATATTTTCACTAAAATTAGAGTTAATAACTTTTAAAATATATTTATTTTCAAAGGAAGAAGAAAAACATTATGGTTTAATGTCTGCTTAAATAATTTATTTCTCTTTTTTAATAAACATTTTTTTTTAAATAAAGTAAAAGTGACTGTAGATTTAATGTGATCTACAGTGACTTTACTCTCACTGCTCATTAAATATTTATTCATTAGATCTTTTTCTATTGTTTCTGAGAACAAACCATCATAATTTAATCATAAATTAATTTATACTCAACAAATTTCCTCTGAAATCTATTAAATCATCCACAGACCAAATCATTCAGGCTGTAACTACTTTATTCACTCTTAAATCACCATGAAACACATTTATTCTGACTGGTTTGTCATAAAGTTTATTAAAAAGTTGGTTGTGACGTCAGCGCAACAGTTGAGTGGTTGCCAGGTTGAGTATTTTCCCGCTGATTGTGAGATTATAAAATAACTAACTTTGTGATTAAACAGTTTAACGTTGGTTAAAGGTGATATTTATGTTTTATTTGGATGATGAACGGATGGTTTTTGGGGCATTTCTGTGGATATTCAACATATTTCATGCGAGGAATCGTCGGTTGTATCTGGCAACCAGCTAGAGTCAGAAACAAAGCAGTGAAATGGAGGACGGACAGAGCTGGATGATGACTACCGTTAAACTAGAAGAAGAAGAAATATTATGGAGGGAAGTGAAGCTGAGTGAGACAGACAGTGATGATGATGATGATGATGATGATGATGAAGGCTGAGCTACATCATCACGACCACCTGTGGGATGGAATGTTTGCTCTAAACTAGGAGAAAAGCGGAGAAGAAGAAACGGAGGCGTGTCCTTCCAACCCAATTATTTAAAGCAGCGCCACCCAGCGGCAACACCTGTTGTTTTTCAAAATAAGTTAAAATATCTGTCAATAAAAAATAAAATGTAAATAATTCCTCAGGTTCAACCAAACATCACTGGATTTATTTAAACAGTGATATTTACTATTTATCACAAAGTTAGCATGTTACTATTTTATTTTGAAAAGGTTTGTAGATAAAGAAAAAGTCTTGAAAAATCTCTTTATTTATATAACTGGTAAACACTGGATAATCTACATCAGTGATTCTCAACTCGTGGGTCCGGAGCTCAAAGTGGGTCTTGAACCTGTACTGGTTGGGTCACAGACAGCTAGCCAAAAATAAATACATTCCTAATGTCTCTCATGTTGACTTGTCTCTTAATTTGAAAGAAACATTTTTTGACAGACATTCTGTGAAATACATGTTGCACATGATATAGATTTATATTTAAAAATGTTCTATATATACAGTGGGGCAAAAAAGTATTTAGTCAGCCACCAGTTGTGCAAGTTCTCCCACTTAAAATGATGACAGAGGTCTGTAATTTTCATCATAGGTACACTTCAACTGTGAGAGACAGAATGTGAAAAAAAAATCCAGGAATTCACATTGTAGGATTTTTAAAGAATTTATTTGTAAATTATGGTGGAAAATAAGTATTTGGTCACTTCAAACAAGAAAGATCTCTGGCTCTCACAGACCTGTAACTTCTTCTTTAAGAAGCTCTTCTGTCCTCCACTCGTTACCTGTATTAATGGCAGCTGTTTGAACTCGTTATCTGTATAAAAGACACCTTTTATACAGATAAAAGGTGTCTGTATAACAACCTCAAACAGTCAGACTCCAAACTCCACTATGGCCAAGACCAAAGAGCTGTCGAAGGACACCAGGAAAAGAATAGTAGACCTGCACCAGACTGGGAAGAGTGAATCTACAATAGGCAAGCAGCTTGGTGTGAAAAAATCAACTGTGGGAGCAATTATCAGAAAATGGAAGACATAAAAGACCACTGATAATCTCCCTCGATCTGGGGCTCCACGCAAGATCTCATCCCGTGGGGTCAAAATGATCATGAGAACGGTGAGCAAAAATCCCCGAACCACACGGGGGGACCTGGTGAATGACCTGCAGAGAGCTGGGACCAAAGTAACAAAGGTTACCATCAGTAACACACTACGCCGACAGGGAATCAAATCCTGCAGTGCCAGACGTGTCCCCCTGCTTAAGCCAGTGCATGTCCAGGCCCGTCTGAAGTTTGCCAGAGAGCACATGGATGATACAGCAGAGGATTGGGAGAATGTCATGTGGTCAGATGAAACCAAAATAGAACTTTTTGGTATAAACTCAACTCGTCGTGTTTGGAGGAAGAAGAATACTGAGTTGCATCCCAAGAACACCATACCTACTCTGAAGCATGGGGGTGGAAACATCATGCTTTGGGGCTGTTTTTCTGCTAAGGGGACAGGACGACTGATCCGTGTTAAGGAAAGAATGAATGGGGCCATGTATCGTGAGATTTTGAGCCAAAACCTCCTTCCATCAGTGAGAGCTTTGAAGATGAAACGTGGCTGGGTCTTCCAGCATGACAATGATCCCAAACACACCGCCCGGGCAACGAAGGAGTGGCTCCGTAGGAAGCATTTGAAAGTCCTGGAGTGGCCTAGCCAGTCTCCAGACCTCAACCCCATAGAAAATCTGTGGAGGGAGTTGAAAGTCCGTGTTGCTCGGCGACAGCCCCAAAACATCACTGCTCTCGAGAAGATCTGCATGGAGGAATGGGCCAAAATACCAGCTACTGTGTGTGCAAACCTGGTAAAGACCTATAGTAATCGTTTGACCTCTGTTATTGCCAACAAAGGTTATATTACAAAGTATTGAGCTGAATTTTTGTTATTGACCAAATACTTATTTTCCACCATAATTTACAAATAAATTCTTTAAAAGTCCTACAATGTGAATTCCTGGATTTTTTTTTCACATTCTGTCTCTCACAGTTGAAGTGTACCTATGATGCAAATTACAGACCTCTGTCATCATTTTAAGTGGGAGAACTTGCACAATTGGTGGCTGACTAAATACTTTTTTGCCCCACTGTATATGTGTGTTTTCAGCTGCTATTTTTGAAAAACTAACTGACTGTGGTAATATGTGGGTCCCAGGGTGAGACCAGTTCAGAACCCCTGATCCAGGGTTGGGGTCAATTACATTTTTCAGTTAAAATTACGTTTTCAATTACAATTAATTTACAATTACAGTGACCAACATTTTTTGTGATATTAAATATATTTGAATAATTGTTAATTACAGATGTGTAGAACTGTACATAGAACTGTAACATGGTTCCCCAGTTTTGCGTTCAATTGTAATTGACAATTTTTATAGAATTTTCATGACAATTACAATGTCAATTATCTGAACACAATTACAATTTGATTAGAAATACAACAGCAACAGATTTTTTAATATTACAATTACCATTATAATTATGCCATAATCATAATACTTGCGTTATATTATTGTAATTTTACTTGCAAATTTGAGGATAATTCTGAATAAAGTAAATAATATTTGCGATGTATTATTGTAATTTTACATGCAAATTCTGTGATATTCCTGAATAACGTAAGTAATTAATACTTGCGTTATATTATTGTAATTTACTTGCAAATTTGAGGATATTTCTCAATAAAGTAAGTAAATAATATTTGCGTTATTTATTTACAATTTTGTATTATTTAGTTGTCATATTTTTAGAGTAATTTTTGTTTTTTGTTCCATATTTTGTTGTTTTGTTGTAATTTTATGTATTTTGTTTAGATATTGTGTATTTGTGTTGTCTTTTTGTGTTTTTTTGTCCTATGTTTTTGTTGTTTTATGTCTTTTCTCATAATTGTATGCTTTTTGTTTTCCTTTTTGTGCATTTGTGATGTCATTGTGTGTATTAGTGGATGTCTCCTGATGGTTTAACAAAAGGTCAGAAAGTAAAAGTATCTCCTGCGTCTGATTGTAATTGTTAAATTTTTTAAAACAGTAATTCAACAGTGGTTAGTGTTGTGTTCAAGACCACACTATCCGACACCAAGACTTGCCCGAGACCAGAATGGACCGAGACCGAGACAAGACCAAGACTTTCGGGAGCCGAGACCGAGTCAAGACCAAGACCAAGACAATAAACATTTTTTTTTTCAATTTAAAAAAAATAAATAATTAAATAAAATTATGACAAGGTTCGACAGTTAAATAACATTCTTTCTTTAATTTTTAGTTAATTTTAAATACATTTGACGGACAAAAAAGGTGCCTGCAAAAAATTAACTAAAATATTAAAACTACTACTGCTACTGATAAATTCACAATTAATGTGTCACACATGTCACTCAGTCACATTAAGGAAGGTTGGTCTCAAACGGTCTTGACGGAAAAACCCGAGTCCGGGCAGCCCAAGTCTGAGACGAGACCAAGTCAAAATGCTACAGAGTCTAAGACGAGACCAAGACCGGTCTCGACTACCACAACACTATCAGTGGTCATGGTGAGAAAAAATTACAATGCTGTGGAAAAGTGCATCTAAATACATCAATTCATGATCTAATTGTAATCTCTATGATTGTAATGAAGAATTTTAATTCCTTAAACTAGGATTTAAGTTTTTTATTTTTTAATCATTTTGAAATGACTTCATTTTATTTTATTTTATTATTTTTGTGCCTTTGTCATGCTTTAATGCCTTATTACAACGTGAATCATTTTTAATGCCGTGTTGAAATTTCCAACTAACTTTATTGCACCAATATAATAATTACTATTATGTAAAATCATATTTTTAATTACACAAACAAACAGTTTTTCCTTTATGGTAAATACTGTCCAGGTCAGCCATGTTTTTTTGTTTTGTTTTTGGACCTGCTGCACCTGGATCAGAAAATACAGTTTCTGAGGTTCATGGAATGCAGCATAACACACGTTATGACGTGTGAATCTTTTGTGTTATTTTATTATTAAGTAAAAAAGCATCATATTTTGCATGTTTTTAATGACATTTTGCCACAATTTTGTGTTATTTAGTTATTGTTATATTTATAGTCATTTTTGTTGTCCTATATTTTGTTGTTTTGTTGTACCTTTATGTATTTTGTTTAGATATTGTGTATTTGTGTCGTCTTTCATACGTTTTTGTCATCAATTCATTATCTAACTGTAATCTCTATGATTGTAATGAAGAATTTTAATTCCTTAAACTCGGATTTAAGTTTTTTTTTTTTTTTTAATCATTTTAAAATGACTTCATTTTATTTTATTTTATTATTTGTGTGCCTTTGTCATGCTTTATTGCACCAATATAATAATTACTATTCTGTAAAATCATATTTTTAATTACACAAACAAACAGTCTTTCCTTTATGGTAAATACTGTCCAGGTCAGCCATGTTTTTTTTTTTTTTTGGACCTGCTGCACCTGGATCAGAAATGACAGTTTCCGAGGTTCATTGAACGCAGCATAACACACGTCATGACGTAACGTCTTGAAGAACACAAACGGCCACGAGCTGTGACGTGTGAGCACATGAAAGACAAGATGACAGTCTGCTGAGAAGACTTCCTTTAGTAGAGATTCAGAACCTGGAGTTTCTATCTGTAAATGTCACCGTACATTTTGACCAGCAGATGTCCCCAGTGAGCGTTGTGTGTCACAGTGAGTTTTTACCGTGTTCTGGTCGTGTAGCATCATTTAAAAGTGTCTTTATGTCTTGTCTTGTGCAGTAGTTGATGCTAGTTTATCTTTATTGAACTGAAAGCAGTGTTTACCGTGTAAAACATATATTTCCCTATTTTTGTAGCCATTAGTGCGCATTATAAATGTATCAAACACTACGCCACGCTTTTAGAAGGACATTGTTGTCTTTATTATAGTTATTAATGAGTTATTTTTGAACACAAGCACCTCTTTTTGTGTCAGTGTACACATATAGTCATTAAATGCAGCTTTGCAGAACAGCTCAATGTTTGACAGGTAGTCATGGTAACTCAGGCTGAGATGAAAGCGGTGCAGAATCTAGACTACAGTAGTAATAACAGCACTAAATGACTAAAGTAGCTTTAATATCCTTAAAACACCCCGTAAAGATTGACCAGTAGATGTGTAACCCAGGTTAAGTGTTTATCAAAGTGAAAGTATGTTATAAATAGTAATAAAAAAGAAATAAATAAATTTGAAAAAAGAATTATTAAATGGGTAAAATATGATAAAATGTTTTAAAACGTTTTTCATATTTTATTTATTTATAAGAATTTGTTAAAAGTTTAAAACTGTTAATTCGTGGGTTATTTGTTCAATCTACTTTAATAATAATAATTTTAAAAAAAAGTGTATTTTCTTATTAAGCACGCAGCTGCGTGACCCATGTGACTAGCATCAGCCAACCGGATTGTTTCCCGGAAATGTACCTGCTAGGCGAGGGAGACATGCACGGAGCTGCTGCAGAATAGAGAGCAGTGAGAACGCATACAGGCGGTGCTGCTGCGGGGAAGGAAGAAAGGAGAGCAGAAAACAAGTCTAAAAGTTGTTGGATAAGTATTTTTGCTTTCCAACCTGTTCCAGTGCGGAGATTGGTACCGTGATAAACGGGACTTGGCCATTTAGTGTGGGTTGAAAAATATCCAGCTAAAGTGAACTTTGAAGAAGACGTGTTTGAAACAAGATGGCGAGCCGCTCTCGAACCAGCCTTCGAACCACGTGGACCTTCTGAACTGTGCATCTGCTCGAGTGCTACGCCCTCTGCTGATTGGTGCATGGTTTTCATCTGAACTGGTAGGATTCACCCATACTTCTGCAACACTGCAGAGGATAAAGACTGAACTGAACTGCTAAGTCAGAGTGAAGGGAGAAAAGGACTTTTATCTGTGAAATACAGATTTGATTCAGCCTTTTGCTGAATTCTTTTATTTCTATTTTTTTTGTATTTTTATTTTCCAATAATTGTAAAAGGGTATTTTACAATTGTGTTTGTTGTAAACAAACTGTCCAACTTAAAAGGTACCTAAATGTGATTTAAACTAATTAGTTAGCTTATACTTTGAACCACTTGAATAAAAATAACTTGAATAGAAAATTAATTAAAAGGTTGCAACCAGTAAAACTAAAATTAGATCTGGAACTGAATTAAACACAAAAAAAGGGTTTAACACAAAGGGATTCACACAAAATTGTGAATTTTTCTATTGTATGTTTTATGTTGTCATTGTTTTATGTCCTTATTTTTATTTTTTCTAATACAAGCCGGCTATTTAAACTTATCCTCTGGTCTGTGGTCTTTTACTTACATTTCTGTAGTGTTAAGCTGTGAATTTCTCCAGCAGTCGTACCTTACCAAATTCTTCTGGTCCATTCTTGTGTGATACACTATTAGATGATCTTACCCTGTAATTACCCCACTAGGGCGTTACAGAATTGGCGAGCCAGCCAGGAGTTATTCTACGGCTTTTCACGTGTTGTAAGTTGCAACTGAAAACGACTTTTTGACCCAGACCCCAAAATAGAAAAATAAAACCGGCAAAAACATGGACATAGTCAACACTGAGAACATAAAAATCCCAAACTCAGTCATTATTAGTGAGTTTACTGATGATGCTCTTGATGCTGAGTTAACTGACTTTTTGACAAGGTACGGGCGTATACTGAGAACCTTAAAAATTGATAATCTGCAGTCTCCATACCACAAACATGCTATTGTGGAGTACGAGAGTGGAGCTGCCCTGGAAGCACTTGAGCCTTTGCTTCCTCATACGCTTCGAAGTCAAACTGAAACATGCCAGATCAAAGCCCTGTCCTCTGAGTACATGGAAACGGTCACTAGTAGCGCCACCAACAGTTTCTTCAACAAACTGCAAGAAATAGCCAGACTGACAGGACAGTCATTTGAAGCAGTTTTAAATGAGCACATTGCAAAATGCAGTCAGTCGATAACGAATGAAACTGAAACCGAACCAGCTGAGACACCAAACATCAATGTTCCACTTGTCACAAAGGGAACCCAAAGTGAAACTGAACAAACGAGTCCACTCAACTTGAATGCTAATCCAACCAAACCAGCCAAGCCAACACCACTTGCTCAATCGACAAACTTTTCTCAGAGTTTCTTAACTCCCCCAGAAGTGCAAAAAGTAGTTGTTGAGCACATAGTCAGAAGTGAAGCCCATCTGTCCAAAGAGTCATACTCTTTCCGCTTGAGGCCATTCTCTGGTAAAATTCCTTGCCCCAGTCATGAGGTAGACTTTGACACATGGCACAATAGTGTTGAGCTTGTCCTCCAAGATCCAGAATTGTCAGATTTAAAGCGCTCTAGAAAGATTTTGGACAGTCTTGTGCCACCTGCAGCAAATGTAGTCAAACCTTTAGGCCCCAAAGCGCTGCCTTCCGCTTACATTGAGCTGCTTAATTCAGCTTTTGGCACAGTAGAGGATGGTGATGAGCTTTTTGCCAAATTTCTAAACACGCTCCAAGATGTGGGTGAAAAGCCATCCCATTATCTTCACAGATTGCAAACAAATCTCATTAAAGCCCAGAAAAGAGGTGGCGTTTCAGCCAGTGAGACAGACCGACACTTATTGCGTCAGTTCTGTCGTGGGTGTTGGGATAATTCCCTTTTAGCAGACCTTCAGCTAGAAAGAAAGAAAGATTCCCCACCCCCATTTGCAGATCTTCTTCTGCAGTTAAGAGTAGAAGAAGACAAACACATAGCCAAAGAAAGCAGAATGAAAAAGCACTTTGCTGCTACCAAACCCAAAGTTGCTTCACATGCCCTAGCTGCAAACACTGATCTGGACTCTGCAATGCAAATGGATCTAACTATAATGCGTGCGCAAATGACTGAGCTTAAGGATCAGTTCACAAAAATGAAAACTCAAAAAACAGAACCACCAGTCACTTCCCAAAACAAGCTTGTCAAAGAGTTAAAAGCCCAAATCGCTGAACTCCAGAGCCATCTTGCAAGACTAAACCCCCCAAGTGTAAATAAAAAGAAAACTGACACACAAGCCAACAAGACAAATCCCAAACCAAACCAATCGACACCCCCAGTTACTAAAAACAGACCCAAGCCATGGTACTGTTTCCAGTGCGGCGAGGACGGACATATTGTCTCCGCCTGCTCCGACGATCCCAATCCAGCTTTAGTTGCTGAAAAGAGAAAGCAATTAAAGGAAAAACAGTCACTGTGGGATAAACAAAATCGAAACCAGCCTTTAAACTGAAACCAGCTCTCATTACGGGACAAATGAGTGCTTCCAATGAATCGAGTCCCAACCAAAACTCTAACAGATCTAAAAAGCGCTTCTTTCACAACAAATCAGCCACTGCAAAACTACCAAAAGGTTTAGTTGGAGCAAAGTACACTGCTCAAGTACAAATCAATGGTCAAAATTGCAGCTGTCTCCTTGATACTGGGTCTCAAGTGACCACGGTGTCTCAATCCTTCTATGAAAACAATCTCTCAAACCTTGAGATCCACCCGATAAATGAGTTACTTGAGATAGAAGCGGCAAACGGTCAATCTGTTCCTTATTCGGGCTATATTAGTGTTGATATTACCTTTCCAAAAGACTGTTTTGGCTCTGAAATTAGTGTGTCCACATCTGCGTTAGTTGTTCCAGACACACGCTCCAACATTCAGTCATCGTTATTAATCGGTACCAACACTCTAGACATCCTTTATGAGAGTTTCGCCCAGACAAATGCTGATCTCCAAGCTCTACCTTATGGTTACAGAGTAGTACTTAGTGTATTACAGCAGAGACAAAAACAGAAAGAAAACAGTAGTCTTGGTCTAGTCAGGTTGTTTGGGAAAGAGCCAGAAATCCTACCAGCAGGTCAGAGTAAAGTCTTAGAAGGGTTACTCCATGTGAACATCAAAACATCAGACAAGTGGGTTGTAGTTGAGTCACCTTCCACATCTTCTCTACCAGGTGGTGTCCTAGTCACACACTGTTTACTTAACCTTCCAGACAAATGTTCACAAAAGTTTCCAGTTGTGCTGCGTAATGAAAGTCAACATGACATAGTCATTCCTCCCAGGAGTGTCATTGCTGAAATTCACGCAATCCAGGAAGTTGTGTCAGCCAATCAGATCCAAACGTCACAGAAATCAGGTGAATCTGCCCAAGTAAACTTAAACTTTGGAGACTCTCCTGTCCCAAGTGAGTGGAAAGAACGAATCACACAAAAGCTCAGTGCAATGCCTGAAGTTTTTGCACTACATGACACAGACTTTGGTTGCACAAGTAAAGTAAAGCACCAAATAAAGTTGAGCGATGAGACACCCTTTAAACATAGACCACGCCCAATCAGACCACAAGATCTCGACGCAGTTAGGAGGCACTTGAAAGAACTGAGTGAAGCAGGAATAATCCGCGAGTCAGAAAGCCCCTTTTCGTCACCTATAGTAGTAGTGAGAAAGAAAAACGGCGATGTAAGACTCTGCGTAGATTTTCGCAAACTCAACCTCAACACGATCAAAGATGCCTACGCTCTCCCTAACTTAGAGGAGGCATTCTCTGCCCTCACTGGATCGAAGTGGTTCTCGGTCCTTGACCTTAAGAGTGGCTACTATCAGATTGAGGTTGACGAGGAAGACAAGCACAAAACCGCCTTTGTATGTCCCATGGGTTTCTGGGAATTCAATAGAATGCCCCAGGGTATAACAAACGCTCCCAGCACGTTTCAAAGGCTGATGGAGAAGTGTATGGAGGACATCAATCTTAAGGAAGTCTTGGTCTTTTTAGACGACCTTATAGTGTTTTCCGAAACTCTTGAACAACATGAGACACGCCTTCTCCATGTGCTTGGTCGCCTCCGCGAGTATGGTCTGAAGTTATCGGTCGAAAAATGTCGCTTCTTTCAGACGTCAGTTAGGTACTTGGGGCATATCGTCTCACAGGATGGAGTCAAAACAGACCCCGAAAAAATATCTGCGCTCAAAACATGGCCAAGTCCCAGAAATCTAAAAGAGTTACGTCAGTTTTTAGGTTTCGCAGGGTATTATAGGCGGTTTGTCAAAGATTTCTCTAAAATAGTGAAACCCCTAACAAGCCTTACCGCGGGGTACCCGCCTTTGAGAAAGAGCCACTGTCCTAAGACCGACACTGTCCCCTACTTTGAACCAAAAGCCCCTTTTGGTGATAGGTGGTCTGGAAGCTGCCAGAATGCGTTTGAGACTGTAATAGCGAAACTTACCACAGCTCCGGTGTTAGGTTTTGCTAATCCTAAACTCCCTTACGTATTACACACAGACGCAAGTACAACAGGACTAGGGGCAGCCCTGTATCAAGATCAGGAGGGGGAGATGCGCGTAATAGCTTACGCTAGCAGAGGTCTGTCGAGAAGCGAAACGCGATACCCCGCTCACAAACTTGAGTTTTTAGCCCTTAAATGGGCCGTAACGGAAAAGTTTTGTGACTATCTTTATGGCAGTCCTTTCACAGTCCTAACTGACAGTAATCCTCTAACTTACATTTTAACAACAGCTAAGTTAGACGCGACAAGTTATCGCTGGTTGTCAGCCCTGTCCTCCTTCGAGTTCCAACTTCAGTATAGGGCAGGCAAACAAAACGTAGACGCAGACGGCTTGTCTCGTCGTCCCCATCCAGAACCAGTAAATGACTTAGTCTCTCTGAAAGAACAGGAAAGAATCAGTCAGTTTGTCAACCATCACTTACCTGGCACCAATTCGTTCATTCAGGTCACTTCAGATACTGTCAATGCAATCTGTGAGAGACACCTAATACTCCATCCTTTTGTCTCTGATAACCGTGCTCTTCCGTGTCCTCTCGTAACATCCTGTTCGATGTCTGCCCAAGCTGTTCCAGACAGTTTTGATCATTGTTATGGTTTCCCAGTCATCCAAAGTATTTCTGAGGAAGAACTCAAACAAAGTCAAAGAAATGACCCAGCCATAAATGTAATCATACACCAACTTGAAACAGGTGAAACTTCTCCTCCTACAGTCCGCAAAGAAATTCCAGAACTGTCCATCCTTCTGCGTGAACTAAACAAACTTGAGTTTCAGAATGGGATTCTTTATAGAAAAAGAAAAGTTGGTGAAAACACTCAATGGCAACTCGTTCTTCCTGAAAGTCTCAGAGAAATGGTGTTAAAAACGCTTCACGATGACATGGGTCATCTCGGAACAGAACGGACTCTCGACCTTGCAAGAACCAGGTTTTTCTGGCCAAAAATGGCATTTGATATCGAACAGAAAATCAAGACCTGTCAAAGGTGTGTTTGCAGAAAAACACTGCCAGAGAAGGCAGCGCCCCTTGTAAACATTCAAGTCACCAGACCCCTAGAATTGCTATGCATTGACTTTCTGAGCATTGAACCTGACCGTAGCAATACTAAAGATGTCTTGGTAATGACAGACTTCTTTACGAAGTATGCAATTGCCACTCCCACTCCAAACCAAAAGGCTAAAACGGTAGCAAAAGCTTTGTGGGAAAACTTCATTATTCACTACGGATTTCCTGAAAAGATTCATAGTGATCAAGGCGCAGACTTTGAATCAAAAACTATAAAAGAGCTTTGCGACCTTGCAGGGATTCAGAAGGTCCGAACGTCCCCTTATCATCCCAGGGGAAACCCTGTTGAAAGATTTAATAGGACACTTTTAAACATGCTTGGTACTCTTAGGGATGAGGATAAGACGCATTGGCGCGACTACGTCAAACCGCTTGTACACGCGTATAACTGTACCAAACATGATAGCACAGGGTATACGCCGTACGAGTTAATGTTTGGTAGGCAGCCTAGACTACCCATTGACCTTGCTTTCAATGTTCCTTTAAACCAGCGTGAGCAACAATCCCACTCGCAGTATGTTAAAGCACTGAAAACTCACCTTCAAGAAAGTTATCAGTTGGCTACCAAAAGTGCTGCAAAAGCTGCTGAAAGAAACAAAGTGAGATATGACAAACATGTTACTGAATCTGCTCTCGATGTTGGCGATCGTGTGCTTGTGAAAAATGTCAGGCTCAGAGGTAAAAACAAATTGGCTGACAAGTGGGAGTCCACTGTTCATGTTGTCATAAGTCAAAAGGACAACTTACCTGTGTATACAGTTAAGCCTGAACAAAAAATTGGTCCCACTCGTACTCTTCATAGAGACCTCTTGTTGCCCTGTGGTTTCTTGCCAACTTTGCCTGAGCCTTCACCTGTAGTAAAAGAAAAACCCCGCAGGCCTAGCACACGCCAACATCCTGCACATGATTCTGAACATGAGTTTGAATACGACTCCGAGGAAAGTGATAGCTACCCACTGTATTTCCCCCCAAGTCCTCTCGAGGAAATCTCAAGGACAGTTGAGGAATACATAGTAGTCCATCCTCCCAAATATGGCCAAAGTCCTACTGTTGAGCAAAAGGCATCTGATAACTCAGTTCCAAATATTGAGGAAATTCCTGAAAATGCTCCAGAGGATGTGAATGAACCTGAACCTGAACATGACAACCTACCTGATTATGACAAAACACCTGAAAATGACAAAAACACCGATAGTGGAAACTTAACAGATTATGGAGACAAAACTGAAAGTGAAATAGAAAACTTGCCTGAACCTGAAATGAAAGGAGTAAATGCAAAGGAAGCAACAAAAGATGAAGTAATCATAAATATTGACAATAGAAATGGTACAAATGATCCTGACACAGAGCAAAATGTCAGAAGATCTCTGAGAGAAAGAAAAACACCCAAACAGTTAACCTACCCACAGTTGGGTAATCCTCTTGTTACTATAATTCAGTCTCTTTTTCAAAGCCTGAGTGAAGCTGTCACAGATTCTATTGAACTGCATGAAGTGAAAGTAGTCTGAACTATGCATTATGCAAAGGGACTTGCATAGAGTTAAGAGGGGAGGGTGTAACCCAGGTTAAGTGTTTATCAAAGTGAAAGTATGTTATAAATAGTAATAAAAAAGAAATAAATAAATTTGAAAAAAGAATTATTAAATGGGTAAAATATGATAAAATGTTTTAAAACGTTTTTCATATTTTATTTATTTATAAGAATTTGTTAAAAGTTTAAAACTGTTAATTCGTGGGTTATTTGTTCAATCTACTTTAATAATAATAATTTTAAAAAAAAGTGTATTTTCTTATTAAGCACGCAGCTGCGTGACCCATGTGACTAGCATCAGCCAACCGGATTGTTTCCCGGAAATGTACCTGCTAGGCGAGGGAGACATGCACGGAGCTGCTGCTGCTGCATAAAAAAGAGAAAAGGAGACCAGGCAGAAACATACACGGAGCTTCTGCAGAATAGAGAGCAGTGAGAACGCATACAGGCGGTGCTGCTGCGGGGAAGGAAGAAAGGAGAGCAGAAAACAAGTCTAAAAGTTGTTGGATAAGTATTTTTGCTTTCCAACCTGTTCCAGTGCGGAGATTGGTACCGTGATAAACGGGACTTGGCCATTTAGTGTGGGTTGAAAAATATCCAGCTAAAGTGAACTTTGAAGAAGACGTGTTTGAAACAAGATGGCGAGCCGCTCTCGAACCAGCCTTCGAACCACGTGGACCTTCTGAACTGTGCATCTGCTCGAGTGCTACGCCCTCTGCTGATTGGTGCATGGTTTTCATCTGAACTGGTAGGATTCACCCATACTTCTGCAACACTGCAGAGGATAAAGACTGAACTGAACTGCTAAGTCAGAGTGAAGGGAGAAAAGGACTTTTATCTGTGAAATACAGATTTGATTCAGCCTTTTGCTGAATTCTTTTATTTCTATTTTTTTTGTATTTTTATTTTCCAATAATTGTAAAAGGGTATTTTACAATTGTGTTTGTTGTAAACAAACTGTCCAACTTAAAAGGTACCTAAATGTGATTTAAACTAATTAGTTAGCTTATACTTTGAACCACTTGAATAAAAATAACTTGAATAGAAAATTAATTAAAAGGTTGCAACCAGTAAAACTAAAATTAGATCTGGAACTGAATTAAACACAAAAAAAGGGTTTAACACAAAGGGATTCACACAAAATTGTGAATTTTTCTATTGTATGTTTTATGTTGTCATTGTTTTATGTCCTTATTTTTATTTTTTCTAATACAAGCCGGCTATTTAAACTTATCCTCTGGTCTGTGGTCTTTTACTTACATTTCTGTAGTGTTAAGCTGTGAATTTCTCCAGCAGTCGTACCTTACCAAATTCTTCTGGTCCATTCTTGTGTGATACACTATTAGATGATCTTACCCTGTAATTACCCCACTAGGGCGTTACAGATGTCCTCAGTGAACAAGGTTTGTGACCAAAATGACTTTCTTGTCATTTTCTATATTTTAACGACTCATTCAGTGATATTCCTGCAACAAGTGAGTAAATACTGCTTGTTTTGATTTTTTGTGAATTTAGTTACTCATACCCCTAATTATTCACTGCATGTTTTGTAATATTTTAAATGTATTTACTTAATGTGTTATACTTAAATCAAGTAGGTAAATAATGCTTGTTTTTAGTTATTTTAATATTGTATATTTACTTGCAGTTTCAAAAATATTCCTAAATGTAGTTAGTAAATAGTGCTTGTGTTGAAATAATGCAATTTTTTTTTTGCAAATTCTGTGAAATTCCTGAATGAAGTAAATAATACTTGTGTTGTAATATTGAAATTTTACAAGCAAATTCAGGGATATTTCTGAATAACATAAGTAAATAATATTTGTGTTGTATTATTGTAATTTTACTTGCAAATTTAAGGATATTCTTGATTGATGTAAGTAAATAATATTTGCGTTGTAATATTTTACATTTAGTTGCAAAGCCAGTGATATTCCTCAATATAGTATGCAAATAATATTTGTGTATTTTTGTCTTTACTTTAAAATTTATTTTTTTAAAAAAAATCATTTTGCATGTTTTTAATGACATTTTGCCACAATTTTGTGTTATTTAATGGTTGTATTATTTTTTGAGTCATTTTAGTTTTTTTGTTGTTTTACATTTTGTTGTTTTGTTGTAATTTTATGTGTTTTGTTTTGATATTGTGTATTTGTGTCGTCTTTCATGCTTTTTTGAAGTCATTTTTGTGTTTTTTTATCCTATGTTTTTGTTGTTTTATGTTTGTTTTAATTTATGGTGAATTTAGTTACTCATACCCCTAATTATTCACTGCATGTTTTATAATATTTTATACTTACTTATTGTGTTATATACTTAAATCAAATAGTTAAATAATGCTAGTTTTTAGTTATTTTAATAATGTAAATTTACTTGCAAATTCAGAGATATTCCTGAATAAATTTAGTAAATTATATTTGCATTGTATTATTGTAATTTTACTTGCAAATTTTAGAATATTCTTGATTGATGTAAGTACATTTATTTGTAAATTCAGTGATATTCATCAATATAGTATGCAAATAATATTTGTGTATTTTTGTCGTTACTTTAATATTAATAATAAAAAAAAAAACCATAATATTTAGCATGTTTTTAATGACATTTTGCCACAATTTTTTGTCATTTAATTTTGTCATATTTTTAGTCATTTTAGTTTTTCTTTGTTGTCCTATTCTTTGTTGTTTTGTTGTAATTTTATGTGTTTTGTTTTGATATTGTGTATTTGTGTCGTCTTTCATGCATTTTCAAAGGCATTTTTTGTGTTTTTTTTGTCCTATGTTTAATGTTGTTTTATCCTTGTTTTAATTTATGGTGAATTTAGTTACTCATACCCCTAATTAATCACTGCATGTTTTGTAATATTTGAAATTTACTTGCAAATTTAAGGATATTTCTGAATAAATTTAGTATATAATATTTGCGTTGTATTATAGTAGATTTACATGCAAATTTAAGGATATTTCTGAATAACGCAAGTCAATAATATTTACATTGTATTATTGTAATTTTATTTGAAAAATCAGTGATATTTCTGAATAACGTAAGTAAAAAATAATTGCGTTGTAATATTTTACATTTATTTGCAAATTTAAGGATATTTCTGAATAAAGTAAGTAAATACTTGCGTTGTAATATTTTAAATTTACTTGAAAATTTAATGATATTTCTGCATAAAGTAAGCAAATAATATTTGCATTGTAATATTTTAATTTTACTTACAAATTTAAGGTTATTTGTGAATAAATTTAGTAAATAATATTTGCGTTGTATTTTAGTAATTTTACAAGCAAATTTAAGGATTTTCTTGATTGATGTAAGTATATTATTTCTGCGTTGTAATGTTTTAAATTTACTTGCAAATTTAGTGATATTCCTCAATATAGTATGCAAGTAATATTTGTCTATTTTTTGTCGTTATTTTAATATTAATTAAAAAAAAGCATCAAATTTTGCATGTTTTTAATGATATTTAGCCACAATTTTGTGTTATTTAGTTGTTGTCATATTTTTTGTCATTTTCGGTTTTTTTTGTTGTCCTATATTTTGTTGTTTTGTTGTAATTTTATGTATTTTGTTTTGATATTGTGTATTTGTGTCGTCTTTCGTGCGTTTTTGAAGTCATTTTTGTGTTTTTTTGTCCTATGTTTTTGTTGTTTTATGCTTGCTTTAATTCATAGTGAATTTAGTTACTCATACCCCTAATTATTCACTGCATGTTTTGTAATGAATGTGAAATTCTATTTATCGTCTTCGATCATTTGTAAGATTCTATTTATTGAGCTTTTTTCACTTGTTAGATTCTTTTTATCGCACTCTGTTCCTTTGTTAGTTTCAGTTCATCGGACTCTGTTCTTTTATTAGATTCTATTTATCGGTCTCTGTTCCTTTGTTGGATTCTATTTATCATGTTTTGTTCCTTTGTTATATTCTATTTATCTGTCTTTTTTACTTTGTTAGAATTGATTTATCATGCTTTGTTCCTTTGTGAAATTCTATTTATCGGTCTTTGATCATTTAAAAGATTCTATTTATTGAGCTTTGTTCCCTTGTTCGATTCTATTTATCACACTCTGTTCCTTTGTTAGACTCTATTTATCGGTATTTGTTTCTTTTGTGAAAATCTATTTATCAGTCTTTGATCACTTGTAAGATTCTATTTATTGTGCTTTGTTCCCTTGTTAGATTTTATTTATTGGACTCTGTTCGTTTGTGAGATCCTATTTATCGGTCTTTGATCTTTTGTTAGATTCTATTTATCGGACTCTGTTCTTTTATTAGATTCTATTTATAGTGCTTTTTTCCTTTGTTAGATTCTATTTATCGGTCTTTGTTACTTTGTTAGATTCTATTTATCGTTCTGTGTTCCTTTGTTTGATTTTTTTTTTTTATCAGGCTTTGATCCTTTGTTAAATTCTATTTATCGGTCTTTGATCCTTTGTTAGATTCTAATTATCGTGTTTTGTCCCTTTGTTAGATTATTTTTATCGGTCTTTGTTCCTTCATTAGATTCTATTTATTGTGCTTTTTTCCTTTGTAAGATTCTATTTTCTCGGACTTTGTTCCTTTGTTAGATTGTTTTTGTCGTGTTTTGTTTTTTTGTTAGATTCTATTTATCGGTCTTTGTTCCTTTGTTAGATTTTATTTATCAGGCTTTGATCCTTTGTTAGATTCTGTTTCTCTGTCTTTGTTACTTTGTTAGAATCTATTTATCAAGCTTTGTTCTTGTGTTAGATTCTATTTATCTATTTTTACAGATTCTAACATAGGAACCTAGCACGATAAAAAGAATCTAAAAAAGGAACAGACAGAAAAATAGAATTGAACAAGAGAACAAAGCTCAATAAATAGAATATTACAATTGATCAAATACCGATAATTAGAATTTCACAAAGGATCAAAGACCGATAAATAGAATCTAACAAAGGAACAAAGATCAATAAATAGAATTTTACAAAGGATCAAAGACCGATAAATAGAATCTAAAAAAGGAACAAAGACAGAAAAATAGAATATAACAAGAGAACAAAGCTCAATAAAAAGGATTTTACAAATGATCAGAGACCAATAAATAGAATCTAACAAAAAAAACAAAGACCGATAAATAGATTCTAACGATGGAACAAAGCATGATAAATAGATTCTAGCAAAGTAACAAAGACAGATTAATAGAATCTAACAAAGGAACAAAGCACAATAAATAGAATCTAACAAATGATCAAAACATGATAAATAGAATCAAACAAGGGAACAAAGCACAATAAATAGATTCTAACAAAGTAACAAAGACAGATAAACAGAATCAAACAAATGATCAAAGACCGATAAATAGAATCTAACAAAGGAACAAAGACCGATGAATAGAATCTAACAAAGGAACAAAGCGCGATAAATAGAATCTAACAAGAGAACAAAGACAGATAAATAGAATTTAACAAAGGATCAAAGACCGATAAACAGAATCTAACAAAAGATCAATGACCGATAAATATAATCTAACAAAGGAACAAAAACAGATAAATAGAATCTAACAAAGGAACAAATAGACTGAGCAATAGAATCTAACAAAGGAACAAAGCACAATAAATAGAATCTAACGAGAGAACAAAGCTCAATAAAAAGGATTTTACAAATGATCAGAGACCGATGAATAGAATCTCACAAAGGATCAAAGACCAATGAATAAAATCTAACAAATAAACAAAGACCGATAAATAGAATCTAACAAAGGAACATTTAGACTGATTAATAGAATCTAACAAAGGAACAAAGCACAATAAATAGAATTTTACAAATGATCAAAGACCGGTAAAAGGATTCTAACAAAGGAACAAAGCACGATAAATAGATTCTAACAAAGGAACATAGCACGATAAATAGAATCTAAAAAAGGACTAAAGACAGAAAAATAGAATCGAACGAGAGAACAAAGCTCAATAAATACAATTTTACAAAATACCGATAAATAGAATCTCACAAAGGATCAAAGACCGATAAATAGAATCTAACATAGGAACAAAGACCGAAAAATAGAATCTCACAAAGGAACAAAGACCGATAAATAAAATCTAACAAAGGAACAAATAGACTGATGAATATAATCTAACAAAGGAACAAAGCGCGATAAATAGAATTTTACAAATGATCAAAGACCGATAAATAAAATCTCACAAAGGAACAAAGCACGATAAATAGAATCTAACAAGAGAACGAAGCTCAATAAATAGAATTTTACAAATGATCAAAGACCGATAAATAGAATCTCACAAAGGAACAAAGTACGATAAATAGAATCTAAAAAAAGAACAGAGTCTGATGAACATAATCTAACAAAGGAACAAAGCTCAATAAATAGAATCTAACAAAGGAACAAAGCACGATAAATAGAATCCAACAAATGAACAAAGCACGATAAATAGATTCTAACAAAGTAACAGACAGATGAATATAATCTAACAAAGGAACAATTAGACTGATTAATAGAATCTAACAAAGGAACAAAGCACAATAAATAGAATCTAAAAAAGGAACAGACATAAAAATAGAATCTAACAAGAGAACAAAGCTCAATAAAAAGAATTTTACAAATGATCAAAGACCAATAAATAGAATCTCACAAAGGATCAAAGACCAATAAATAGAATCTAACAAAGGAACAAAGACCGATAAATAGAATTTCACAAAGGAACAAAGCACGATAAATAGAATCTTACAAATGATCAAAGACCGATGAATAGATTCTAACATAGGAACAAAGCACGATAAATAGATTCTAGCAAAGTAACAAGGACAGATAAATAGAATCTAACAAAGGAACAATTAGACTGATTAATAAAATCTAACAAAGGAACAAATAGAATGATGAATATAATCGAACAAAGGAACAAAGCACAATAAATAGAATTTTACAAATGATCAAAGACTGATGAATAGAATCTCACAAAGGATTAAAGATCGATAAACAGAATCTAACAAAGGATTAAAGACCAATAAATAGAATCTAACAAAGGAACAAAGCGCCATAAATAGACTCTAACAAAGGAACAAAGTACGATAAATAAAATCTAACAAGAGAACAAAGCTCAATAAATAGAATTTTACAAATGATCAAAGACCGAAAAGTAGAATTTCAAAAAAGAAGAAAGACAGAAAAATAGAATCAAACAAGAGAACAAAGCTCAATAAATAGAATCTCACAAAGGAACAAAGACCGATAAATAAAATCTAACAAAGGAACAAATAGACTGATGAATATAATCGAACAAAGGAACAAAGCACAATAAATAGAATTTTACAAATGATCAAAGACTGATGAATAGAATCTTACAAAGGATTAAAGATCGATAAACAGAATCTAACAAAGGATTAAAGACCAATAAATAGAATCTAACAAAGGAACAAAGCGCCATAGATAGAATCTAACAAATGATCAAAAACCGATAAATAGAATCTAACAAGAGAACCAAGCACAATAAATAGAATTTTACAAATGATCAAAGACCGATAAATAGATTCTCACAAAGGAACAAAGACCGATAGACTCTAACAAAGGAACAAAGTACGATAAATAGAATCTAACAAGAGAACAAAGCTCAATAAATAGAATTTTACGAATGATCAAAGACCGAAAAGTAGAATTTCAAAAAGGAACAAAGACAGAAAAATAGAATCTAACAAGAGAACAAAACTCAATAAATGAAATTTTACAACTGATCAAAGACCAATAAATAGAATCTAACAAAAATCAAAGACCGATAAATAGTTTCTAACAAAGTAACAAAGCATGATAGATTCTAGCAAAGTAACAGACAGATAAATAGAATCTAAAAGAAGAACAATTAGACTGATTAAAAGAATCTAACAAAGGAACAAAGCACGATAAATACAATCTAAAAAAGGAACAAAGACAGAAAAATAGAATCTAACAAGAGAACAAATCTCAATAAATAGAATCTCACAAAGGATCAAAGACCGATAAATAAAATCTAACAAATAAACAAAGACCGATAAATAGAATCTAACAAAGGAACATTTAGACTGATTAATAGAATCTAACAAAGGAGCAAAGCACGATAAATAGATTCTAGCAAAGTAACAAAGAAAGATAAATAGAATCTAACAAAGGAACATTTAGACTGATTAATAGAATTTAACAAAGGAACAAAGCACAATAAATAGAATTTTACAAATGATCAAAGACCGGTAAAATGATTCTAACAAAGGAACAAAGCACGATAAATAGATTCTAACAAAGGAACATAGCACGCAAAATCGAATCTAAAAAAGGACTAAAGACAGAAAAATAGAATCGAACGAGAGAACAAAGCTCAATAAATACAATTTTACAAATGATCAAAACACGATAAATCGAATCTAACAAAAGAACAAAGCACGATAAATAGAATCTAAAATAAGAACAAAGACCGATAAACAGAATCTAACAAAAAATCAAAAACCGATAAATATAATCTAACAAAGGAACAAAGCGCGATAAATAGATTCTAACAAAGTAACAAAAACAGATGAATAGAATCTAACAAAGGAACAAATAGACTGAGTAATAGAATCTAACAAGAGAACAAAGCTCAATAAAAAGGATTTTACGAATGATCAGAGACCGATGAATAGAATCTCACAAAGGATCAAAGACCGATAAATAGAATCTAACATAGGAACAAAGACTGAAAAATAGAATCTCACAAAGGAACAAAGACCGATAAATAAAATCTAACAAAGGAACAAATAGACTGATGAATATAATCTAACAAAGGAACAAAGCGCGATAAATAGAATTTTACAAATGATCAAAGACTGATAAATAGAATCTCACAAAGGATCAAAGATTGATAAACAGAATTTCACAAAGGATTAAAGACCAATAAATAGAATCTCGCAAAGGAACAAAGCACGATAAATAGAATCTAACAAGAGAACAAAGCTCAATAAATAGAATTTTACAAATGATCAAAACACGATAAATCGAATCTAACAAAAGAACAAAGCACGATAAATAGAATCTAAAATAAGAACAAAGACAGATAAATAGAATTTAACAAAGGATCAAAGCCCGATAAACAGAATCTAACAAAAAATCAAAGACCGATAAATATATTCTAACAAAGGAACAAAGCGCGATAAATAGATTCTAACAAAGTAACAAAAACAGATGAATAGAATCTAACAAAGGAACATTTAGACTGATTAATAGAATCTAACAAAGGAACAAAGCACAATAAATAGAATTTTACAAATGATCAAAGACCGATAAATAGAATATCACAAAGTATCAAAGACCGATAAATAGATTCTAACAAAGACCAAAGACCGATAAATAGAATCTAACAAAAGAAAAAAGCGCGATGAATAGAATCTCACAAAGAATCAAAGACCGATAAATAGAATCTAACAAAGGAACAAAGCTTAAATAACAGAATTTGACAAATGATCAAAACATGATAAATAAAATCTAACAAATGAACAAAGCACGATAAATAGATTCTAACAAAGTAACAGACAGATGAATATAATCTAACAAAGGAACAATTAGACTGATTAATAGAATCTAACAAAGGAACAAAGCACGATAAATAGAATCTAAAAAAGGAACAGACAGAAAAATAGAATCTAACAAGAGAACAAAGCTCAATAAAAAGAATTTTACAAATGATCAAAGACCAATAAATAGAATCTCACAAAGGATCAAAGACCAATAAATAGAATCTAACAAAGGAACAAAGACCGATAAATAGAATTTCACAAAGGAACAAAGCACAATAAATAGAATCTTACAAATGATCAAAGACCGATGAATAGATTCTAACATAGGAACAAAGCACGATAAATAGATTCTAGCAAAGTAACAAGGACAGATAAATAGAATCTAACAAAGGAACAATTAGACTGATTAATAAAATCTAACAAAGGAACAAATAGACTGATGAATATAATCGAACAAAGGAACAAAGCACAATAAATAGAATTTTACAAATGATCAAAGACTGATGAATAGAATCTCACAAAGGATTAAAGATCGATAAACAGAATCTAACAAAGGATTAAAGACCAATAAATAGAATCTAACAAAGGAACAAAGCGCCATAAATAGACTCTAACAAAGGAACAAAGTACGATAAATAGAATCTACAAGAGAACAAAGCTCAATAAATAGAATTTTACAAACGATCAAAGACCGAAAGTAGAATTTCAAAAAGGAAGAAAGACCGATAAATAAAATCTAACAAAGGAACAAATAGACTGATGAATATAATCGAACAAAGGAACAAAGCACAATAAATAGAATTTTACAAATGATCAAAGACTGATGAATAGAATCTTACAAAGGATTAAAGATCGATAAACAGAATCTAACAAAGGAACAAAGACAGAAAAATAGAATCTAACAAGAGAACAAAGCTCAATAAATGAAATTTTACAACTGATCAAAGACCAATAAATAGAATCTAACAAATGAACAAAGCGCCATAGATAGAATCTAACAAATGATCAAAAACCGATAAATAGAATCTAACAAGAGAACCAAGCACAATAAATAGAATTTTACAAATGATCAAAGACCAATAAATAGAATCTCACAAAGGATCAAAGACCGATAGACTCTAACAAAGGAACAAAGTACGATAAATAGAATCCAAAAAAGGAACAAAGACAGAAAAATAGAATCTAACAAGAGAACAAAGCTCAATAAATAGAATCTCACAAAGGATCAAAGACCGATGAATAGAAGTTCAAAAATGAACAAAGATCGATAAATAGAATCTAACAAAGGAACATTTAGACTGATGAATATAATCTAACAAAGGAACAAAGCATGACAAATAGAATCTAAAAAAGGAACAAAGACACATAAATAGAATCTAACAAAGGATCAAAGACGATAAATTGAATCTAGCAAAGGAACAAAGCGCGATAAATAGATTCTAACAAAGTAACAAAAACAAATGAATAGAATCTAACAAAGGAACATTTAGACTGATGAATAGAATCTAACAAAGGAACAAAGAACAATAAATAGAATCTTACAAATGATCAAAGACCGATAAATAGAATCTCACGGAGGATCTAAGATCGATAAATACATTCAAGCAAAATAACAAAGACAGATAAATAAAATCTGACAAAGGAACAAACTACGATGAATAGAATCTAGCAAAAGAACAAAGCGCGATAAATAGATTCTAACAAAGTAACAAAAACAAATGAATAGAATCTAACAAAGGAACAAATAGACTGATGAATATAATCTCACAAAGGATTAAAGATCGATAAACAGAATCTAACAAAGGATTAAAGACCAATAAATAGAATCTAACAAAGGAACAAAGCGCCATAAATAGACTCTAACAAAGGAACAAAGTATGATAAATAGAATCTAACAAGAGAACAAAGCTCAATAAATAGAATTTTACAAATGATCAAAGACCGAAAAGTAGAATTTCAAAAAGGAAGAAAGACAGAAAAATAGAATCAAACAAGAGAACAAAGCTCAATAAATAGAATTTTACAAATTATCAAAGACCGATAATTAGAATCTCACAAAGGAACAAAGACCGATAAATAAAATCTAACAAAGGAACAAATAGACTGATGAATATAATCGAACAATGGAACAAAGCACAATAAATAGAATTTTACAAATGATCAAAGACTGATGAATAGAATCTGACAAAGGATTAAAGATCGATAAACAGAATCTAACAAAGGATTAAAGACCAATAAATAGAATCTAACAAAGGAACAAAGCGCCATAGATAGAATCTAACAAATGATCAAAAACCGATAAATAGAATCTAACAAGAGAACCAAGCACAATAAATAGAATTTTACAAATGATCAAAGACCGATAAATAGATTCTCACAAAGGAACAAAGCGCCATAAATAGACTCTAACAAAGGAACAAAGTACGATAAATAGAATCTAACAAGAGAACAAAGCTCAATAAATAGAATTTTACGAATGATCAAAGACCGAAAAGTAGAATTTCAAAAAGGAACAAAGACAGAAAAATAGAATCTAACAAGAGAACAAAGCTCAATAAATGCAATTTTACAACTGATCAAAGACCAATAAATAGAATCTCACAAAGTATCAAAGACCGATAAATAGAATCTAACAAAAATCAAAGACCGATAAATATTTTCTAACAAAGTAACAAAGCACGATAGATTCTAGCAAAGTAACAGACAGATAAATAGAATCTAACAGAAGAACAATTAGACTGATTAATAGAATCTAACAAGGAACAAAGCACGAAAAATAGAATCTCACAAAGGATCAAAGACCGATAAATAGAATCTAACAAGAGAACAAAGCTCAATAAATAGAATTTTACGAATGATCAAAGACCGATGAATAGATGTTCAAAAAGGAACAAAGATCGATAAATAGAATCTAACAAGGGAACATTTAGACTGATGAATATAATCTAACAAAGGAACAAAGCATGACAAATAGAATCTAAAAAAGGAACAAAGACACATAAATAGAATCTAACAAAGGATCAAAGACGATAAATTGAATCTAGCAAAGGAACAAAGACCGATAAATAAAATCTAACAAATAAACAAAGACCGATAAATAGAATCTAACAAAGGAACATTTAGACTGATTAATAGAATCTAACAAAGGAGCAAAGCACGATAAATAGATTCTAGCAAAGTAACAAAGAAAGATAAATAGAATCTAACAAAGGAACATTTAGACTGATTAATAGAATTTAACAAAGGAACAAAGCACAATAAATAGAATTTTACAAATGATCAAAGACCGGTAAAATGATTCTAACAAAGGAACAAAGCACGATAAATAGATTCTAACAAAGGAACATAGCACGCAAAATCGAATCTAAAAAAGGACTAAAGACAGAAAAATAGAATCGAACGAGAGAACAAAGCTCAATAAATACAATTTTACAAATGATCAAAACACGATAAATCGAATCTAACAAAAGAACAAAGCACGATAAATAGAATCTAAAATAAGAACAAAGACCGATAAACAGAATCTAACAAAAAATCAAAAACCGATAAATATAATCTAACAAAGGAACAAAGCGCGATAAATAGATTCTAACAAAGTAACAAAAACAGATGAATAGAATCTAACAAAGGAACAAATAGACTGAGTAATAGAATCTAACAAGAGAACAAAGCTCAATAAAAAGGATTTTACGAATGATCAGAGACCGATGAATAGAATCTCACAAAGGATCAAAGACCGATAAATAGAATCTAACATAGGAACAAAGACTGAAAAATAGAATCTCACAAAGGAACAAAGACCGATAAATAAAATCTAACAAAGGAACAAATAGACTGATGAATATAATCTAACAAAGGAACAAAGCGCGATAAATAGAATTTTACAAATGATCAAAGACTGATAAATAGAATCTCACAAAGGATCAAAGATTGATAAACAGAATTTCACAAAGGATTAAAGACCAATAAATAGAATCTCGCAAAGGAACAAAGCACGATAAATAGAATCTAACAAGAGAACAAAGCTCAATAAATAGAATTTTACAAATGATCAAAACACGATAAATCGAATCTAACAAAAGAACAAAGCACGATAAATAGAATCTAAAATAAGAACAAAGACAGATAAATAGAATTTAACAAAGGATCAAAGCCCGATAAACAGAATCTAACAAAAAATCAAAGACCGATAAATATATTCTAACAAAGGAACAAAGCGCGATAAATAGATTCTAACAAAGTAACAAAAACAGATGAATAGAATCTAACAAAGGAACATTTAGACTGATTAATAGAATCTAACAAAGGAACAAAGC
This sequence comes from Gouania willdenowi, assembly GCF_900634775.1. Lineage (NCBI taxonomy): Eukaryota > Metazoa > Chordata > Actinopteri > Blenniiformes > Gobiesocidae > Gouania > Gouania willdenowi. Next base: position 294,350 of record NW_021145083.1, on the reverse strand, counting down.
ACAATAAATAGAATTTTACAAATGATCAAAGACCGATAAATAGAATATCACAAAGTATCAAAGACCGATAAATAGATTCTAACAAAGACCAAAGACCGATAAATAGAATCTAACAAAAGAAAAAAGCGCGATGAATAGAATCTCACAAAGAATCAAAGACCGATAAATAGAATCTAACAAAGGAACAAAGCTTAAATAACAGAATTTGACAAATGATCAAAACATGATAAATAAAATCTAACAAATGAACAAAGCACGATAAATAGATTCTAACAAAGTAACAGACAGATGAATATAATCTAACAAAGGAACAATTAGACTGATTAATAGAATCTAACAAAGGAACAAAGCACGATAAATAGAATCTAAAAAAGGAACAGACAGAAAAATAGAATCTAACAAGAGAACAAAGCTCAATAAAAAGAATTTTACAAATGATCAAAGACCAATAAATAGAATCTCACAAAGGATCAAAGACCAATAAATAGAATCTAACAAAGGAACAAAGACCGATAAATAGAATTTCACAAAGGAACAAAGCACAATAATAGAATCTTACAAATGATCAAAGACCGATGAATAGATTCTAACATAGGAACAAAGCACGATAAATAGATTCTAGCAAAGTAACAAGGACAGATAAATAGAATCTAACAAAGGAACAATTAGACTGATTAATAAAATCTAACAAAGGAACAAATAGACTGATGAATATAATCGAACAAAGGAACAAAGCACAATAAATAGAATTTTACAAATGATCAAAGACTGATGAATAGAATCTCACAAAGGATTAAAGATCGATAAACAGAATCTAACAAAGGATTAAAGACCAATAAATAGAATCTAACAAAGGAACAAAGCGCCATAAATAGACTCTAACAAAGGAACAAAGTACGATAAATAGAATCTACAAGAGAACAAAGCTCAATAAATAGAATTTTACAAACGATCAAAGACCGAAAAGTAGAATTTCAAAAAGGAAGAAAGACCGATAAATAAAATCTAACAAAGGAACAAATAGACTGATGAATATAATCGAACAAAGGAACAAAGCACAATAAATAGAATTTTACAAATGATCAAAGACTGATGAATAGAATCTTACAAAGGATTAAAGATCGATAAACAGAATCTAACAAAGGAACAAAGACAGAAAAATAGAATCTAACAAGAGAACAAAGCTCAATAAATGAAATTTTACAACTGATCAAAGACCAATAAATAGAATCTAACAAATGAACAAAGCGCCATAGATAGAATCTAACAAATGATCAAAAACCGATAAATAGAATCTAACAAGAGAACCAAGCACAATAAATAGAATTTTACAAATGATCAAAGACCAATAAATAGAATCTCACAAAGGATCAAAGACCGATAGACTCTAACAAAGGAACAAAGTACGATAAATAGAATCCAAAAAAGGAACAAAGACAGAAAAATAGAATCTAACAAGAGAACAAAGCTCAATAAATAGAATCTCACAAAGGATCAAAGACCGATGAATAGAAGTTCAAAAATGAACAAAGATCGATAAATAGAATCTAACAAAGGAACATTTAGACTGATGAATATAATCTAACAAAGGAACAAAGCATGACAAATAGAATCTAAAAAAGGAACAAAGACACATAAATAGAATCTAACAAAGGATCAAAGACGATAAATTGAATCTAGCAAAGGAACAAAGCGCGATAAATAGATTCTAACAAAGTAACAAAAACAAATGAATAGAATCTAACAAAGGAACATTTAGACTGATGAATAGAATCTAACAAAGGAACAAAGAACAATAAATAGAATCTTACAAATGATCAAAGACCGATAAATAGAATCTCACGGAGGATCTAAGATCGATAAATACATTCAAGCAAAATAACAAAGACAGATAAATAAAATCTGACAAAGGAACAAACTACGATGAATAGAATCTAGCAAAAGAACAAAGCGCGATAAATAGATTCTAACAAAGTAACAAAAACAAATGAATAGAATCTAACAAAGGAACAAATAGACTGATGAATATAATCTCACAAAGGATTAAAGATCGATAAACAGAATCTAACAAAGGATTAAAGACCAATAAATAGAATCTAACAAAGGAACAAAGCGCCATAAATAGACTCTAACAAAGGAACAAAGTATGATAAATAGAATCTAACAAGAGAACAAAGCTCAATAAATAGAATTTTACAAATGATCAAAGACCGAAAAGTAGAATTTCAAAAAGGAAGAAAGACAGAAAAATAGAATCAAACAAGAGAACAAAGCTCAATAAATAGAATTTTACAAATTATCAAAGACCGATAATTAGAATCTCACAAAGGAACAAAGACCGATAAATAAAATCTAACAAAGGAACAAATAGACTGATGAATATAATCGAACAATGGAACAAAGCACAATAAATAGAATTTTACAAATGATCAAAGACTGATGAATAGAATCTGACAAAGGATTAAAGATCGATAAACAGAATCTAACAAAGGATTAAAGACCAATAAATAGAATCTAACAAAGGAACAAAGCGCCATAGATAGAATCTAACAAATGATCAAAAACCGATAAATAGAATCTAACAAGAGAACCAAGCACAATAAATAGAATTTTACAAATGATCAAAGACCGATAAATAGATTCTCACAAAGGAACAAAGCGCCATAAATAGACTCTAACAAAGGAACAAAGTACGATAAATAGAATCTAACAAGAGAACAAAGCTCAATAAATAGAATTTTACGAATGATCAAAGACCGAAAAGTAGAATTTCAAAAAGGAACAAAGACAGAAAAATAGAATCTAACAAGAGAACAAAGCTCAATAAATGCAATTTTACAACTGATCAAAGACCAATAAATAGAATCTCACAAAGTATCAAAGACCGATAAATAGAATCTAACAAAAATCAAAGACCGATAAATATTTTCTAACAAAGTAACAAAGCACGATAGATTCTAGCAAAGTAACAGACAGATAAATAGAATCTAACAGAAGAACAATTAGACTGATTAATAGAATCTAACAAGGAACAAAGCACGAAAAATAGAATCTCACAAAGGATCAAAGACCGATAAATAGAATCTAACAAGAGAACAAAGCTCAATAAATAGAATTTTACGAATGATCAAAGACCGATGAATAGATGTTCAAAAAGGAACAAAGATCGATAAATAGAATCTAACAAGGGAACATTTAGACTGATGAATATAATCTAACAAAGGAACAAAGCATGACAAATAGAATCTAAAAAAGGAACAAAGACACATAAATAGAATCTAACAAAGGATCAAAGACGATAAATTGAATCTAGCAAAGGAACAAAGCGCGATGAATAGATTCTAAAAAAGTAACAAAAACAAATGAAAAGAATCTAACAAAGGAACATTTAGACTGATGAATAGAATCTAACAAAGGAACAAAGAACAATAAATAGAATCTTACAAATGATCAAAGACCGATAAAAAGAATCTCACAGAGGATCAAAGATCGATAAATACATTCAAGCAAAATAACAAAGACAAATAAATAGAATCTAACAAAGGAACAAACTACGATGAATAGAATCTAGCAAAGGAACAAAGCGCGATAAATAGATTCTAACAAAGTAACAAAAACAAATGAATAGAATCTAACAAAGGAACAAATAGACTGATGAATATAATCTAACAAAGGAACAAAGTACGATATATAGAATCTAACGAGAACAAAGCTCAGTTAGTAGAATTTTAGAAAGGATCAAAGACCGATAAATAAAATCTAACAAAAAAAACAAAGACCGATAAATAGATTCTAACAAAGGAACAAAGCACGATAAATAGATTCTAGCAAAGTGACAAAGCACAATGAATAAAATCTAAAAAAGGAACAAAGCGCGATGAATAGATTCTAACAAAGGAACAAACAGACTGATGAATAGAATCTAACAAAGGAACAAAAAACGATAAATAGAATCTCACAAAGGAACAAAGACAGAAAAATAGAATCTAACAAGAGAACAAAGCACAATAAATAGAATCTTACAAATGATCAAAGATCGATAAATAGAATCTCACAAAGGATCAAAGACCGATAAATAGAATCTAACAAAGGAACAAAAAACGATAAATAGAATCTCACAAAGGATCAAAGACCAATAAATAGAATCTAACAAAAAAACAAAGCACGATAAAAAGATTCTAGCAAAGTAACAAAGACCGATAAATAGAATCTAACCAAGGAACAAAGCGCGATAAATAGAATCTAACAAGAGAACGAAGCTCAATAAATAGAATTTTACAAATGATCAAAGACCGATAAATAGAATCTCACAAAGGAACAAAGAACGATGAATAGAATTTAAGAAAGGAACAAAGTACGATAAATAGAATCTAAAAAAGGAACAGAGTCTGATAAACAGAATCTAGCAAAGGATCAAAGACCGATAAATAGAATCTAACAAAGTAAAACAAAGAAATGAATATAATCTAACAAAGGAACAAAGCACGATAAAGAGATTCTAGCAATGAAACAAAGACAGAAAATTAGAATCTAACAAGAGAACAAAGCTCAATAAATAGAATTTTACAAATGATCAAAAACCGATAAATAGAATCTCACAAAGGATCAAAGACCGATAAATAGAATCTAACAAAAGAACAAAGACTGATAAATAGAATCTCACAAAGGATCAATGACCGATAAATAGATTCTAACAAAGGAACAATTAGACTGATTAATATAATCTTACAAAGGAACAATTAGACTGATTAATAGAATCTTACAAAGGAACAAAGCACGATAAATAGAATCTAAAAAAGGAACAAAGACAGAAAAATAGTATCTAACAAGAGAACAAAGCACAATAAATAGAATCTTACAAATGATCAAAGACCGATAAATAGAATCTCACAAAGGAACAAAGACCAAAGAATAGAATTAAGAAAGGAACAAAGCGCGATGTATAGAATCTAAAAAAGGAAAAAAGACAGATAAATAGAACCTAACAAAGGATCAAAGACCGATAAACAGAATTTAACAAAGGATTAAAGACCAATAAATAGAATCTAATAAAGGAACAAAGCGCGATGAATAGATTCTAACAAAAAACAATAAATAGAATCTTACAAATGATCAAAGACCGATAAATAGAATCTAACAAAGGAACAAATAGACTGATGAATAGAATCTAACAAAGGAACAAAAAACAATAAATAGAATCTTACAAATGATCAAAGACTGATAAATAGTTTCTCACAGAGGATCAAAGATCGATAAATACATTCAAGCAAAATAACAAAGACAAATAAATAGAATCTAACAAAGGAACAAACTACGATGAATAGAATCTAGCAAAGGAACAAAGCGCGATAAATAGATTCTAACAAAGTAACAAAAACAAATGAATAGAATCTAACAAAGGAACAAATAGACTGATGAATTTAATCTAACAAAGGAACAAAGTACGATAAATAGAATCTAACGAGAACAAAGCTCAATTAATAGAATTTTACAAAGGATCAAAGACCGATAAATAAAATCTAACAAAAAAAACAAAGACCGATAAATAGATTCTAACAAAGGAACAAAGCACGATAAATAGATTCTAGCAAAGTGACAAAGCACAATGAATAAAATCTAAAAAAGGAACAAAGCGCGATGAATAGATTCTAACAAAGGAACAAATAGACTGATGAATAGAATCTAACAAAGGAACAAAAAACGATAAATAGAATCTCACAAAGGAACAAAGACAGAAAAAAAGAATCTAACAAGAGAACAAAGCACAATAAATAGAATCTTACAAATGATCAAAGATCGATAAATAGAATCTCACAAAGGATCAAAGACCGATAAATAGAATCTAACAAAAAAACAAAGCACGATAAAAAGATTCTAGCGAAGCAACAAAGACCGATAAATAGAATCTAACCAAGGAACAAAGCGCGATAAATAGAATCTAACAAGAGAACGAAGCTCAATAAATAGAATTTTACAAATGATCAAAGACCGATAAATAGAATCTCACAAAGGAACAAAGAACGATGAATAGAATTTAACAAAGGAACAAAGTACGATAAATAGAATCTAAAAAAGTAAAACAAAGAAATGAATATAATCTAGCAAAGGAACAAAGCACGATAAAGAGATTCTAGCAATGAAACAAAGACAGAAAATTAGAATCTAACAAGAGAACAAAGCTCAATAAATAGAATTTTACAAATGATCAAAAACCGATAAATAGAATCTCACAAATTATCAAAGACCGATAAATAGAATCTAACAAAAGAACAAAGACTGATAAATAGAATCTCACAAAGGATCAATGACCGATGAATAGATTCTAACAAAGGAACAATTAGACTGATTAATATAATCTTACAGAGGAACAATTAGACTGATTAATAGAATCTTACAAAGGAACAAAGCACGATAAATAGAATCTAAAAAAGGATCAAAGACCGATAAATAGAATCGAACAAAGGATTAAAGACCGATAAATAGAATCTAACAAGGAACAAAGTGCGATAAATAGATTCCAAGAAAGTAACAAAAACAGATCAATAGAATCTAACAAAGGAACAAATAGACTGATGAATAGAATCTAACAAAGGAACAAAAAAACAATAATTAGAATCTTACAAATGATCAAAGACCGATAAATAGAATCTCACAAAGGATCAAAGACCGATAAATAGAATCTAACAAAGGAACAAAGACCGATATATAGAATCTAACACAAGGAACAAAGCGCGATAAATAGAATCTTACAAATGATCAAAGACCAATAAATAGAATTTTACAAATGATCAAAGACCGATAAACAGAATCTCACAAAGGATCAAAGACCGATAAATAGAATCTAACAAAGGAACAAAGCGCGATAAATAGATTCTAACAAAGTCAAAAAAAGAAATGAATATAATCTATCAAAGGAACAAAGCACGATAAATAGAATCTAAAAAAGGAACAAAGACAGATAAATAGAATCTTACAAATGATCAAAGACCGATAAATAGAATCTCACAAAGGATCAAAGACCGATAAATAGAATCTAACAAAGGATTAAAGACCGATAAATAGAATCTAACAAGGAACAAAGCGCGATAAATAGATTCTAACAAAGTAACAAAAACAGATCAATAGAATCTAACAAAGGAACAAATAGACTGATGAATAGAATCTAACAAAAAACAAAGACCGATAAATAGATTTTAACAAAGGAACAAAGCACGATAAATAGATTCTAGCAAAGTAACAGACAGGTAAATAAAATATAACAAAGGAACAAAGCACGATAAATAGAATCTAAAAAGGAACAAAGACAGAAAAATAGAATCTAACAAGAGAACAAAGATCAATAAATAGAATTTTACAAATGATCAAAGACCGATAAATAGAATTTAACAAAGGAACAAAGCGCGATAAATAGAATAGATCTCACAAAGGATCAAAGACCGATAAATAGATTCTAACAAAGGAACAAAGCACGATAAAGAGATTCTAGCAAAGTAACCAAGACAGATAAATAGAATCTAACAAAGGAACAATTAGACTGATTAATAGAATCTAACAAAGGAACAAAGCATGATAAATAGAATCTCACAAAGGATCATAGACCGATAAATAGAATCTAACAAAGGAACAAAGACCGATATATAGAATCTAACACAAGGAACAAATCACGATAAATAGAATCTAACAAAAGAACAAAGCACGATAAATAGAATCTAAAAAAGGAAAAAAACACAATAAATAGAATCTTACAAATGATCAAAACACAATGAATAGAATCTAACAAAGGAACAAAGACCAATGAATAGAATCTAACAAAGGAAGAAAGTACGATAAAAACAATTTAACAAAGGAACAAAGCACGATAAATAGAATCTCACAAAGTAACAAAAACAAATGAATAGAGTCTAACAAAGGAACAAATAGACTGATGAATATAATCTAACAAAGAAACAAAGCACAATAAATAGAATCTAAAAAAGTAATAAAGACAAATAAATAGAATCTAACAAAGGATCAAAGACCGATAAATAGAAACTATCAAAGTAACAAAGCGCGATAAATAGATTCTAACAAAGTAACAAAAACAGATGAATAGAATCTAACAAAGGAACAAAGTACGATAAAAAGAATCTAACAAAAGAACAAAGCACGATAAATAGAATCTAAAAAAGGAACAAAGCACAATAAATAGAATCTTACAAATGTTCAAAACACAATGAATAGAATCTAACAAAGGAACAAAGACCAATGAATAGAATCTAACAAAGGAAGAAAGTATGATGAAAAGAATTTAACAAAGGAACAAAGCACGATAAATAGAATCTAAGAAAGTAACAAAAACAAATGAATAGAGTCTAACAAAGGAACAAATAGACTGATGAATATAATCTAACAAAGAAACAAAGCACGATGAATAGAATCTAAAAAGTAATAAAGACGGATAAATAGAATCTAACAAAGGATCAAAGACCGATAAATAGATTCTAACAAAGTAACAAAAACAGATGAATAGAATCTAACAAAGGAACAAATAGACTGATGAATAGAATCTAACAAAGGAACAAAGCACAATAAATAGAATCTCACAAATGATCAAAGACCGATAAATAGAATCTCACAAAGGATCAAAGACCGATAAATAGAATCTAACAAAAAACAAAGCACGATAAATAGATTCTAGCAAAGTAACAGACAGATAAATAGAATCTAACAAAGGAACAATTAGACTGATTAATAGAATCTAACAAAGGAACAAAGCACGATAAATAGAATCTAAAAAAGAAACAAAGACAGAAAAATAGAATCTAACAAGAGAACAAAGCACAATAAATAGAATCTTACAAATGATCAAAGACCGATAAATAGAATCTCACAAAGGAACAAATAAACTGATGAACATAATCTAACAAAGGAACAAAGCACGATAAAAGGAATCTAAAAAAGGAACAAAGACAGATAAATAGAATCCAACAAAGGATCAAAGACCGATAAATAGATTCTAACAAACTAACAAGAGTAGATGAATCGAATCTAACAAAGGAACAATTAGACTGATTAATAGAATCTAACAAAGGAACAAAGCACGATAAATAGAATCTAACAAGAGAACAAAGCTCAATAAATAAAATTTTACAAATGATCAAAGACCGATAAATAGAATTTCACAAAGGAACAAAGACCGATAAATAGAATCTCACAAAGGTACAAAGACAGAAAAATAGAATCTCACAAGAGAACAAAGCTCAATAAATAGAATTTTAAAAATGATCAAAGACCGATAAATAGAATCTCACAAAGGAACAAAGACCGATGAATAGAATCTAACAAAGGAACAAAGTACGATAAAAAGAATCTAACAAAAGAACAAAGCACGATAAATAGAATCTAAAAAAGGAACAGAGTCTGATAAATAGATTCTAACACAGGAACAAAGCACGATAAATAGATTCTAATAAAGTAACAAAAATAGATGAATAGAATCTAACAAAGGAACAAAGCACAATAAATAGAATCTAAAAAAGAAACAAAGACAGAAAAATAGAATCTAACAAAGGATCAAAGACCGATAAACAGAATTTAACAAAGGATCAAAGACCGATAAATAGATTCTAACAAAGGAACAAAGCACGATAAATAGAATCTAAAAAAGGAACAAAGACAGATAAATAGAATCTAACAAAGGATCAAAAACCGATAAACAGAATCTAGCAAAGGATTAAAGACCGATAAATAAATTCTAACAAAGTAACAACAACAGATGAAAATAATCTAACAAAGGCACAAATAGACTGATGAATAGAATCTAACAAAGGAACAAAGCACAATAAATACAATCTTCCAAATGATCAAAGACCGATAAATAGAATCTAACAAAGGATCAAAGCCTGATAAATAAAATCTAACAAAGGAACAAAGACCGATAAGTAGAATCTAACAAAGGATCAAAGATCGATAAATGGAATTTAACAAAGGAACAAAGTCTGATAAATAGAATCTAACAGAGGAACAAAAACCGATAAACAGAATCTAGCAAAGGATTAAAGACCGATAAATAGATTCTAACAAAGTAACAACAACAGATGAAAAGAATCTAACAAAGGAACAAATTGACTGATGAATAGAATCTAACAAAGGAACAAAGCACAATGAACACAATCTTCCAAATGATCAAAGACCGATAAATAGAATCTAACAAAGGAACAGAGTCTGATAAATAGAATCTAACAAAGGAATGTAGGAGGATGAGTTATTATTAATGGGTTATATAACTAAGAATATTAATTGGGATTATTAATATTACTTCAAATTTTGTGGGGTGCCACTCCTTCTAACAGGAGAAATATGTCTAAGTTTTTAGACTGAACTCATCAATGTGAAACCAGGGAAAAGTGAATTCTATCAGCAAATCTACAACATAATCACAGCTTTAATGAATCAGAGGAATCAAAGATTGTTTAACCTTTTATTCAAAAGTCAACAATTAACACAGTCAAAATATCAATTGAAATGGGATAATTAAATCATGATAAAATGCATTTCTAGGCTAATAAAAGTGAGGATCATATGTAATAAAGTGAAATCACTATTCTAGGAGAATGCTAGTCTACTAAATATTGAATAAAAATGCAGGATTCATTTTCGAATAATAAGATCATGAAATCAAAGAATAAAATCATAAAGAGAGCTCATAAAACAAAGAGAGGAAGACAGACAGGGAAGACGAACAAACATGAATGAGATGAACTGTGTGTGGAACATGTTGTGAGTGTGTGTAAGTTTGTAGTTATAGAAGTATGTATGTGATCTATTGTGGATGAAGTTTGCTGATGAAATTCATTCTGGTACCTTGAAGATGATGTCAGGGTTGGACCTGGAAGTGCTGTTTGAAGAAATGCAGCAGGACGTGCCACCGTTGAGTTCTGTGCGTTTCAACAGAGTATAGCCCCTTCAGCCGTTCCAGGCGGTTCTGGCCTTCACAGCTGGGTTAGAGAATGGCTCAAGGCTTACCACAGTGGGTCGCGGGCCGGGCTTCTTTTGGCTGTTACGCACATCACTAGATGCTGGATTCGTCCGAACCAAGCAGATGTTGATTCCAAAAATCTAACTGTTTCAACTAAAAATAAAATGAACTAAATGAAAAGGTGGGGAAGGGAAACTCGTTGAGCATGAAACGCCAGCATCCCAAAACCAAAGTCAGGAGCGGCTTTCTTCCTTTTAAAAGCTTATCTTTGGGACTTGCCTCCCAAGAAGGAAATTTCGTTGATTGGTCTAAAGTTGCCAGCATCTCAGCTGGCTGCCCTTGGGTGTGTCTGGGGTGTGTGTTTATGTGAGACAGAGACAAACAGGAGGGATGATTCCTAGATTTACACATAAACCAAAATAATGAGTTCAGCATATTCAAATAATCTTTTCAACATCATATCTTGAAATATCATGTATTACAAAAGAGTTTGATTCCAAACACGACTGGAAAATAGCCTAGGATCACTTTAGGAACCGGTTAATGAATTTCACTTGTAATTACTCATAAACATAAATGTCAAAAATCATGTTATGCCTCTTTTTTACTATATGGTTGCAGTAGATACCTCAAACTAACTTCTGTGATGTTTTCTGGTATTTTAAGCACTTTTTAAATGATGGAACTTTTAAAATAGTATTCTGTGGGTATAAATTTATCTGAAAAGAGTGGACTAGGACAGACAATATTTGCAATTTCAATTTCTGTAGAAACCATTACAATAATGTTTTCATTTGCAACTTTTCAAACACAATACAATTTCTTTGTTCTCCCTTCTTCACTGGGACACATCTCAGAGAAGAGGCCTGGAAAGTGTCCTTCTCTGACATTTCACCACAGGGGGTCAGGGGTCAGTGGGACAGTTCTGTGATCTTACAGCATCCCAAAGGTATCTGTTTGTAAAGGAGGGAGAAGACGGATGTTCTTCCCCCATGTGGAGTCGTAAAAAGAGTTCGTGCTGAATATTTCAAAGAGTTGAGTCAGTCTTTTCGGCTATGGTATTGGGTTCAAAGGCCGCATAGTGGGTTAGCTATGCACCTCAACGTTGCGGGGGCAGTTATTGTGTAAACAGTTTGTGATAAAGAAACAGGCTCCTTGGTTAATTCCTGCTAGGAAGAAGGTCTTTAGGCTTGATGTGGTTTGGTTCCCTACATAATCCCCCTGTTGATAAGGTTTCAATGCTTTGAAGCTTTTATGAAATAGTTCTTTTGAGGAAACAAAAGAGGGAACAAACCTTCAAGTTGAAGAAAACTGGAAACAGGTGAAGGTGTGTAGAGGTCCTCACCCTCCGGACAAAAGTTCAGGAGTGACAAAAGTCCGATGTCCTCAGGGATAGCAAAAGTGCTTTCTCTGTCAATTATGGGAACCACTCTCACCTTGATGTTGAGATGGGAGGTATCATCTGGAGGTTGCCGTCCGGGCATCTTGAGGTCGAAGCTGGAACCCTTGGTGGTTGAGGTTGGAGCCCCGGAGGACGACGACTGGAGCCCCTGGAAGTTGAAGACTGGAGCCCCTGGAGGTCGAAGACTGGAGCCCCTGGGAGTTGAAGACTGGAGCCCCTGGAGGTCGAAGACTGGAGCCCCTGGGAGTTGAAGACTGGAGCCCCTGGAGGTTGAAGACTGGAGCCCTTGGTGGCTGGCGTTGGAGCATTTCCAAACAGAGCTTAAACTAAATAGGAGAAAAGGAAGAAAAGCTTTCTTTTGCTCAAGCTAAATTTGGCCTGTGCCTATATAATGAGACGGTAGCAGGGAGTTAGACATGCTAATGTTTGGGGCCTGATCAATGGGATGGCTGATTGGAAGTTTACGGATCAACCAGCACGGTTAAATCCTGACCCTCAGGTGTGTCCTCAGTGGGACCAGATAGCGCAGTGGATTCTAGTTCCTAGTTCTTAGTTTATGTCGTCCTTGAGGTGGTAGATGTTATTGAACGTGACGACTGGTAGGTTAATTAGGAATGCTATCTCTCGGCTTGTAGGGTTTATTCAGCTCGCGGTTGACGGCTTGTCTGTTGGTTTTGGTGTAGCTTAATCTGGTTTCGGTGGACCCATTTGAGCTTTGGTTTGGTTTTTGTGCTCGGATTCTTTATTTGGTACACCACTGGAGACAGTTTATTGGTGACCAGGTAGGGTCCTGTCCATTTGGGAAGAAATTTTTTCACCAGTTTGGTTGCATGGTGATCATTTTTGCCGGTGGGCAGAGCAAAGCTATAATACCAGACGCGGTCTCCCACCTGTAGTTCCTCTTGTGAGGCTTTTTGGTCGTAGTTGGTTTTACGGCCCTTCGCGCTCTCTTTGAGGTGTTTTTGAGTGAACGCGAACGTAGCTCGGAGGTGGTTCCCAAGATCGGTCATGTATTGGTGAGTGGTGTAAGCGGTAGCAATGTTGGCTTGTCCTGGTTGGTACAGAAGGTGTGTGGGTAGAGTCATTTGTCTGCCCGTCATCATTTCAAAAGGTGGGATGCCGGTTGATTTACTGGGCGTTGCCCTGATTGCCATTAAGACTAAGGGAAGTTTGACATCCCAGTCTTTTTGGTTGGCGGAGACATATTTTTTTAAGATTTTTACCACCGTGCGATAGGACCGTTCCACTTGTCCAGGGGACTGGGGATGGTAGCTAATGTGAAAGTTGGCTTTGACCCCAAGGATTTGCCAGAGTTGTTTCATCGTGTCAGCGGTGAAATGAGTTCCTCTGTCGGAGCTGATATGAGTCGGTAAGCCGAACCTCGAAAAGATGTGGTTGACGAGCAGAAATGCTGTCATCATTGCAGTATCTCTTGGTGCCGGTAGACACTCAACCCATTTTGTGAATGCGCATGTCACTGTGAGGAAATCTTTGTTTCCTCTACTGGACTTAGTTAAGGGTCCGACCCAATCGATTTGGAGGTCGGACCAAGGGAAAGTAATTCCTCTCTTTTGTAAAGGCGCTCGGTGTATTGGGTTTGATGGTTGGAACTAACAACAGACTAGACATCCTTTTATGTAGTCTGTTATGTCTTTTTTCATGTGTGGCCAGTATGCAATCTGTTGCAGAGCTGTCATTGTGTCCATGACTCCTCTGTGTCCGGCGCAGGGTGCGTCATGGGCATGTGCCAGTGTCACCCCCCTTTGGTTCTGTGGGACGATTAACGCATACGTTTGTGAGTCCGCAAAAACATGGACCAAGATGCCCTTGACTATCCGTAACGAGCGACAGACAGCGAACAGATGGCCGAGGTTGGGTGTGGAGGCAAAGTCAGAGGAGGAGGGTTTATCAGGTGTACTGTCTCTCATGAGGCAAATCATGAAGGAGATTGCAGGATCTTGGCCCTGTAACGTTATTAGGTCATTGTCGGTGAAAGCGGGTTTTACCGATGCGGTGACCTGCGAAGACGATGGGGCGACAATCTCGGCAGCAGCACGAGAGCACGTAATAGCATTCACTGACAACGGGTGGGGCTCAGCGAGCTGGGTGGGGTCAAAGGACCAGGGTGCCCCTGACAGCGCCCCCTGTTTGGCGAGGGCATCAGCTTTTTTGTTCAGGTCTCGGTCTAAGCCGAGGACCTTGGAATGACTCTTGACCTTTTTCCAGTAGACCTGTATGTCGTGTTTTAACACCAAGTTGTCGCATGCAATGAAAAGGTCTTTGTGTTTAACGGGTTTGTGACCTGATGTCACATAGCCATTGGCCTTCCACACAGGTAGATGACACACAAAGCTGAGTCACACATAATTAGAATCAGTGCAGATTACCAAGTTTCTGAGGCCATGGTCGGCGGCATGTTGCAGGGTAATGAGGATGCTGGCTACCTCTGCAAACTGAGACGTTTGTTCGCCTAATTTGAGCATCATTGGTTCGCTGGGGACGTTGTCGACCCAGACTAGACCAGCCCCAGCGAGTACCTGGGGGTTTTGGTGGAAAGAGCATCCATCAACAAAAGCTGTCGCCATGTCTGTACATACGCTCGGATCGAAGAAATGATGATTCAAGAGGACGTCAGACAGAGGATCGGCTGGGATCGGAGACAGGTGTGTGCTATGGGGCTGAGAGCCAGCTGATGCGGCCTGAGCAAAGGCGTCGCTGGGGCAGAGTTGACATGCGGCCAAATCCATCCCCAACGGCGTCTTGCGGTTTTGTCTATAACGGACTTCAAGGTCAAAGCTTTGCAAGATGCAACGCGAGCGTTTGTAACCACGCCATCTCTTAGGCGCTGGCTGTTTAGGAACACCACTGGTTGGTGTTGTGTTTCAACGATGACCTTTTGACTTCCAACATAGTTGGAGAAATGTTTCACAGCCCATACTGTAGCTAACAGAGCTTTTTCGCAATCATTGTATATGAGTTCGGGGTCTGCGAGGGTTTTGCTTGCGTAAGCAACCACTCGTCTGTCCGTGTCATGTATCTGGTACAGACCGGTACTGAGGCAGTGTGCTGAAAAGCCCACTTCCAGATGGAATTCCCTGTTGTGATCAGGGTAAGCGAGGCACGGAGCCTTTGTTAGCATATCGATTAAAGCCTGCATAGCTTGTTGTTGGGGCTCACCCCAAGTGAAAGGAACATCCTTTTTTAGGAGTGTGTAAAGAGGTTTGGCTAGATCAGCGTAATTGTCAATGAATTGCTTGGAGTAGTTGCAGATACCAAGGAAGCTTCTTAAGCCTGAGACATCCTTGGATGCGTTGTGCCTGTGGTTCCACACCCTTACTGCCGACCAGGAGACCGACATAATTCACTCTTGTGCGGCACCATTGACACTTGGACAGTGAAATTTTGGCACCAGCGTAGGTGAGTTGGGTCAGTACATGACCGATTTCATTCATGTGGTCTACAAAACTCGTGTTTCTCATTAGTATGTCATCAACATATATGAGAGTGCCGCGGTCGCTAGCGTCCGGACATGCTTTGTTCAGAAAGATGTTAAACTCTGCTGGAGAGTTAGCATAACCAAAGGGACACCTGGTGAAGGTGTATTGTCGGTTTGAAAAGGTGAACGCGAGTTTGTGCTGGTCCTCCGGGTCTACTGGAATGATTCAGAACCCGGAGGCCACATCAATGGACGTGAAGTACTTAGCGTTTCTGACTTTGGGCAGTTCTTGTTGTAACTGTGTCATAGGCCACCGTGACAGAGGAATCTGTTGGTTCAGGTGCCTATAGTCAATAGTGAGGCGCCATTTGCCATTAGGTTTCAGAAAAGGCCAGACTGGTGCTATTGCACGGGTGAATTATGCCTCTGTCCAGGAGATCGTTTACGATAGTTTGGACTGGTTCGTATGAGGCTAATGGGATTTTGTATTGTCGCACAAACGTTGGTGGAGCTGTTTGGCGGTATCGGGATGCGGACCGAGTGGATGTCGGTTAAGCCGCAATCCAACGAGTCGGTAACCAGAGCGTCTTTGTGCTTTAGCAGAATTGCTTTGAGTTTGGCCCTTTCGGGTTCTGTCTGGATTGCTTTAGCATCCAGAATCACCTGATCAATCTGCTTCATCAGTTCGGCATGGGGGTCTGGTTTAGCATTGGTTGTGGCCCGATCACTCACTTGTGCGAAGAGGACTTGTGTCATTGCTGCCCCGCGATTCGAGTCAGACTCAGTGGTTTCAGGGGTCAACGTATGAATCACCATTACATCATCTCGAGTTAAATCAATTCTGGCTGGTGTGTCGTCACCCAGAGTGGTTGTGGTGAACAACATTACGGCACCGGAAGGTTTTGTCAACATGATAGCGTTGTTATCGCTTTCTGCGACAAGTGAAGCAGGGATTTTCCCTATGACGGGCACGTTTCACTCAAAGTCATGAAAGTTAGTGTCGATTAGCCAGCCCAGAGAGGTGGATTTGGAAATCACAACAGTCTCGTTAGATGGGTTCTGACAAAGTAGGTTGGTGGTACGATTGTGTACCTCCAGCAGGGGTGTCGCCGTAAGGGCGAGACCTAGTTTCAACAGTGCGGCAGAGGGTTGGAAGAAGACCTGGGAGCAGTCAAGGCTTTGTCCCGGTATGATAACCAACCGGATACGCACATTGGAAGCCAGTGGTGGCACGGTGATGTTAGATTCGGTCATGACTTGGCACACTTCCACACACTTAGTTTCAGTGGCATGGACTGGCCGTGCGGCAGAGCCGGCGTCGTTAGTGACCATAAGACACTGTTCACGGTGTCGAACTGGACACCAAGACGGACTAACATTTCACTTCCGATACATTCTGCGTGGGGCAGCTTCAGTACGATCAGGAAGTGGTGGAAGAATTCTCTACCATTCCACGACACCTTGAAGACGCAGGTGCCCATTGACTTAAGGGTGTTGCGGTCGGTGGGTGCGACAGGGAATCGGTCAGTGTTTTTCCCATTGCATGGTGGGGGTGAGACCAACCATGAGGTCGAATAGGTCTTGTCTGATAGCAGACCTGTCGGACCACAGAGCCAAGATTACATCGCTGATATGTTGGTTCTTAAGTTCGAGGCCACCACTAATGATGGGGCAGTATGGCACAGCTTCTGTGTTGGTTAATGAACACAGGAATGTACTTCTGGTCGTTGAAGTGCGGTCTACTGTTTCAGTAGCCGGACACAATAGGGCCGGAGACTGGCTGGGGGTCTCCTTTAGAGCCTGAGGGTGGTTCAGTTGGTAGCACTGAACTCCGTCGGGTGAGTCATGCGGCAGTGGCTGCCTGACTTGGGCCCAGATTTTCAAATTCCGAAAGTCGATCAGGGGCTCATATCAGTTGAGCAGATCGATACCTATGAGAAGAGGAATCTGGTTGTGGTCTGAGATGTAAAACGGGTGTACCAGAGATAGCTCACCTATGGTGATTTGAACGAGAGCCCTTTTTGTGATGGTAGTGGCATTGTCGCCATAAGGTTCAATGTCAATGTGGCAGTCTTGGAGTGTCAACCTTAGGTTGGCCTCCTTGGCTAGGCTGCGCAGCTCGTTGAACAGTTGGGCTGACATGAGGGATATGTCTGCTCCAGTGTCAAGTAAGGCTTCATTGGTAAGCACACCTTCAAAAGTGGCTGATATGTAAAACTTTCGGGCGATTCCTCTTTCGTAGAGGTCGCACAAGAATTGGTGAATTGGTGGTTCACCCTCAATGGACTGATGTCCTCCTGAAAGGAGGCGGTCTGGCGAATGTGTTTGCACCAGCAAGACAGCACGAGGTGGTTCATCGTCATCTTTTCGTTTTGATTGTTTTGGCTTTTCATTGGTTTCGTCATTGGTTTTGTCATCTCTCATTTGTTCAAACATTTGTTTCATAATAGATACTATATCTTTAGCCATTTTGTTAGACACCTTTGTTTTTAAATTTTCTGTTTCATTAGATTCATCGTCTGATTTTGACCTGTTCACCGGCTGACTGTAGGACCGTTTCTGATTCATGTGGTACCGAGGTTTTGAGTGTTCGTTTCTGGGCGGAGGTGTTCGGCGGTCGTTGTCGTGTCTTTTCCACTGGTCAGAATGGTCATTATCAAACCACGGCGGGCGCGATCGGCGATCCGGATAGTGTTGGTCAGGGCGAAAATTTTGGTGTTGAAAGTTTTGCCTTGGAGCGTAGTCGCGGTTATTGGCTCTATTTTTTGTGCCTTCCAATTGCAGCGAGTGAGAGTTATTCTTTACCGGGAACATTGCGCGAGTTGTGGATTTTGCCGAATTTTGTCTGTACAAGAGGAAGCCTCTGATTGCAAGATCGCAAAGTTTCTTACTGGACATGGCGTATGGATCTGCCGTGATGCCGAGATGGGTGCTCGTGTGGTGGTGAAGGTTTCTGAGGAACAGTTTTTTTGAACTGCTCTTCTTCCTCCATACCTGGGTCATTGCGATTACCAATGTATGCCTGTAGCAAGGTGTGGTAGTATTGTTAGGGTGATTCGTTTTTCCCCTGTTTAATGGTGTGGGCGTAGTCGAAACCTGTTTGATGAAGTGCGTCAGAAAATTCATCCACCAGGAGGCGGCACAGTGTTGTGTAATCATCTCTGACCTAAGGTAGTTGACGTTCACTGAAATCATTAACAAGCCTGCTCGAGGTTGCTTTGATTAGGTAGATTTTATCTTCAACGTTAGCCATTAGATAACTTTTTAGATAAAAATCAATGTCTCTCAAAAATGCTCGAGCGTTTTGGGGTTCGTCGAACTTTGGTTCGAACCTCGGAATGTTTTTGGCGATTTTATCCAGGTCGCGGTTGGACGGTCGATTGCTATTAGGGGGCTTGGCGGGCATCGGTCCGCCGTCAATAGGAGGGTCAGCGGAGGCATCCCGGGGTCTTCTTGGGCGACGCGGACGTACCGGTGGGTCGGTAGTGCGCAGGACTTATCGAGTTGCGTCTTCACCGTCGGAGTCAAGATCGCCATCGACTTCCGACATTGACAATGATGGGAGAGTCTGCCCGAGCTCACGTCTTGGAGCTCTTTCCTGGTGAGGTTCAATTGTCGTTGAACCTTAGCAGTAGCTACTTTACCGTCAGCTACTTGTTGTAATAAATCATTAACCCTCTCTTGTTCTGCATCTAATTCCTTAGAAAGCAGTTTAGTTTTGGCTTTTGAGGCTTTGATCGCCCCTTCTGCCTCAAGGAGGAGTTTCTTACCATCATTTGACTCTTGTAGTTGCGCGTCTAATTCCCGGGTTGTGGTGTCGAAATCATGTTCGAGAACGCGTATCTAATCTCCGAGTAGCACTTTGGATTTTTCTAATTCTTTATTCTCAGTGATTAATTGATTCACTTGATCTTCCGCGTTTTCCAGGTAACTCACACGCGTTTGGAGCGGTCAATTTTCTTCACGTGTTTATTCATACTGGACCGTGATGTTCGCGCAGCGGGCTTCGCATTCCTCGATGGCTTCGAGTTGAACACTGCGTTCGCTCTCGAGGATTTTAACTCGATTCTGTTTGTATTTTAACTGGGCGGAGAATGCTGATATTACAAAACCAAGCTGTTTAACCAGGTCCTTATCTTTCAGTTTTTTTTAAATGGCTGCAGTGACGCATTCGACCAAAAGGTCTCCTAATTCTTGAAGAGGGAATTCTCAGATTTTGGCATCAATTTGCCATCCCCTAAAATTTCTGCAAGGAGGAATTCTAAGTTCTCAGCCGGATGGTCTTCTGAGGAGACTGTTGATTTGTTGTGGGTCAAAATCGTACGAAGAAATCTAAAGAATTTCAAAATTTCAAATAATTTTTCAAATAAAGTTAAAAAAAAAAAAATATACAATGGTAGTAAATTGTTTTATCTCATTCTGTTTGTTCTTAGCAATTCACTGTTTGGTAAATAAAACTGAGTGGTAAACTTGAAAAAGTTTTTTGTGTATTCACTTTAAATAATTGTTCTTACTCAATCAAGATTTGTTCTTAACTGATCAAAGACTTTTATTTAAATCGACTTTACCTTAATTCAATTTCTTTGAATTAATCAACAGGTATTTTTAATCAATTAAAAAAAGGTTTTTATTGAAATTAAATTCAAATCCTATTGAATTTATTTTAATCAATAAATGTTATTTTTAATTAATTAAATCCTGTTTTAATTTATCAGCTTTTATTTTAGTTGTAATTTTCTTTAAGTTGGTTTAAGAATGGTTTCTGTTTAAATTCGGTTGTGTTGAATTTAATTACCTTAATTAAAACTGGTTTAACTTTTATTAAACTTATTTTAATTAATAAATCCTTCTTAAATTAGTTGCTTTCATTTAATGAACTTCCTATTCAATTTAATTGTTTTTAATCAAATTGATTTAATTTTAATCACACGGGATTAATCATTTAATGAAATGTGTATTTTACTTTAATCATTAATTTTATTTATTTAAACTGTTTTAGTTTAATTATTTTGGTAAAATTGGTTTAAATCTTGTTAAACCTTGATTTTAGTGCGTCAATTGTATTTAAATGAGTTACCTTAGTTTTAATAAGATAACTTTTTAATGGCTTAACTTCTGTTTAGTTTATGAGCATTGTGTGTGTGTGTGTGTGTGTGTGTGTGTGTGTGTGTGTGTGTGCGTGCGTGCGTGCGTGCGTGCGTGTGTTTCTGAGCGATGACAAAATCAGATCGAGCACATTTAAAACCACACGATTTCAGCAAAAAAGACGGTAAAGACAGCTGTGTCGGAGCACAGTTGTCAACCAAACGTGTCTAGAAGACACGCTGTAACTTAAATGTGTTTAAAAGGCCACACTGGGCAAGTTAGGTTAGCTAGATGCTAGCCGTTTAGTAGCAGGTTGTTGCTGCTATGCTTCAGCTCTCGTTAGCCTGTTATTCGCGAGCTCGCCACGAGGGGCAGTCGCGTCTCAAAAAGGGACAGGAAGGCCTGTCTTCGTCTAAGCACGGCGGCTTGACACACTTGCTTCCGGTTTCCGGAGCATTCCACACGTGTTCCAACCAAAATTTGCTAACATGAGCTAATACAACGATAGCTTGTCCGTTTTCAGGAAACGGAAGATTCAGACGACTTACACTTTGTTTGCGTCGGCAGATACTAGAGTTTCAGAGCTCTTCGGGGTAGCAAATTCCTAGTTTGCAGTGTCTCTGCGTATCTTTTTTTACGGGGTTTTCACAATTCTGACAACTTACTGTTTACCTTCAGACGTCACAGTCACTGACGGCACAGTGATAAAATTTGAACTTTTTCGGCACGGCGGCCTTTCATAACATTAGCGCTTTAAACACAAAGACACGGCGGCCTTATTTATTCAGTTTCCAAGCATTAGCATGGCAGCTTTGCTTAAAATACAACATTGGTCGGGGCGCGGCGGCTTCCGACCCAATCTGGCAACACGGAGTGTTCAGTTTTTTAGACCGGCTTTTGATTCAGTGATTATTCATTAACGCTGTGTTCATGGCTTCAGCTGTCCCATCTCCGGGCGTGCCAAAATAAATGTAGGAGGATGAGTTATTATTAATGGGTTATATAACTAAGAATATTAATTATGATTATTAATATTACTTCAAATTTTGCGGGGTGCCACTCCTTTTACCAGGAGAAATATGTCTAAGTTTTTAGACTAAACTCATCAATGTGAAACCAGGGAAAAGTGAATTCTAACAGAAAATCTACACCATAATGACAGCTTTAATGAATCAGAGGAAAAAAAGAATATGTTTAACTTTTTATTCAAAAGTCAACAATTAACACAGTCAAAATATCAATTGAAATGGGATAATTAAATTATGATGAAATGCATTTCTAGGCTAATAAAAGTGAGGATTATATGTAATAAAGTGAAATCACTATTCTAGGAGAATGCTAGTCTACTAAATATTGAATAAAAATGCAGGATACATATTCGAATAATAAGATCATAAAATCAAAGAATAAAATCATAAAGAGAGCTCATAAAACAAAGAGAGGAAGACAGACAGGGAAGACGAACAAACATGAATGAGATGAACTGTGTGTGGAACATGTTGTGAGTGTGTGTAAGTTTGTAGTTATAGAAGTATGTATGTGATCTATTGTGGTTGAAGTTTGCTGATGAAAGTTCATTCTGGTACCTTGAAGATGATGTCAGGGTTGGACCTGGAGGTGCTGTTTGAAGAAATACAGCAGGACGTGCAACCGTTGAGTTCTGTGCGTTTCAACAGAGTATAGCCCCTTCAGCCGTTCCAGGCGGTTCTGGCCTTCACAGCTGGGTTAGAGAATGGCTCAAGGCTTACCACAGTGGGTCGCGGGCCGGGCTTCTTTCGGCTGTTACGCACGTCACTAGATGCTGGATTCGTCCAAACCAAGCAGCTGTTGATTCCAAAAATCTAACTGTTTCAACTAAAAATAAAATGAAATAAATGAAAAGGTGGGGAAGGGAAACGCGTTGAGCATGAAACGCCAGCGTCCCAAAACTGAAGTTAGGAGCGGCTTTCTTCCTTTTAAAAGCTTATCTTTGGGACTTGCCTCCCAAGAAGGAAACTTCGTTGATTGGTTTAAAGTTGCCAGCATCTCAGCTGGCTGCCTTTGGGTGTGTCTGGGGTGTGTGTTTATGTGAGACAAAGACAAACAGGAGGGATGATTCCTAGATTTACACATAAACCATAATAATGAGTTCGGCATATTCAAATAATCTTTTCAACATCATATCTTGAAATATCATGTATTACGAAAGAGTTTGATATAAAAAAAGACTGGAAAATAGCCTAGGATCACTTTAGGAACCGGTTAATGAATTTCACTTGTAATTACTCATAAACATAAATGTCAAAAATCATGTTATGCCTCTTCTTTACTATATGGTTGCAGTAGATACCTCAAACTTTCTTTGTTCTCCCTTCTTCACTGGGACACATCTCAGAGAAGAGGCCTGGAAAGTGTCCTTCTGTGACATCTCACCACAGGGGGTCAGGGGTCAGTGGGACAGTTCTGTGATCTTACAGCATCCCAAAGGTATCTGTTTGTAAAGGAGGGAGAAGACGGATGTTCTTCCCCCGTGTGGAGTCGTAAAAAGAGTTCGTACTGAATATTTCAAAGAGTTGAGTCAGTCTTTTCGGCTACGGTATTGGGTTCAAAGTGGGTTAGCTATGCACCTCAAAGTTGCGGGGGCAGTTATTGTGTAAACAGTTTGTGATAAAGAAACAGGCTCCTTGGTTAATTCCTGCTAGGAAGAGGGTCTTTAGGCTTGATGTGGTTTGGTTCCCTACACCCACATACAACACTTAAAAATAAAATGTACCACAATTATATTCAACATATTTTAATTCTTTTTTTTTAATTCAACTTTTATTTCATCACAATCCAAACACCAAATGTGAAACTTCTTTAATAAAATGTTTCCTCCCACTGTTGAGAAACATACATGTTAGGTTGGATGGAGTGTGTAACCAACCTGGAGAAGTGAATGGTTGCAGAGAACCATTGAATCTATTGTTGGTGAGACTTCATCATGACACTGATCATTCACTTTGATTGACAGGACAGATGATCAGATGTGCTGAGTTTTTACCACCATGGTTTAAACCAGGACTAAAGTATGGGTGTAGTTTATGAGTGAAGCAGCAGTGAGTGAAGGAGTAGATCAGAGCTGCAGCATCTACATCATAAAAGGAGACCACACCCTCCTCATAGTCCACAAACACACCCACCTTCTCAGGAACACACTTCAGATGAAGAATGACTGGAGGATCTCCACATGCTGCATACACATTTCCATCTCTGTGGATCACAGTCCAGTAACCATTCTTAGGAGTCACAGCAATATATCCCTTCCTGTTGATGGATTCTTTAACCACTCCTAAATCCCAGTCAGTTTTTCCTTTAACCTGAACCTCAAAGTAAAATCTGCCTGAACTGAAACTCTGTTTCCCTAAAACACTGACACAAGGATAAAATCTCTCTTTGTTGTCTGGATGTTTCTTCTTCACATCACTGCAGTAAACTTGTTTCCCATCATCCGACAGGACGAGGTAAGGATTAGCTGTAAGAGGATCAAGAGTCACATCTACTGCAAACTGATGCAGCCTCTTCATCTCTAACATCATCTTCATCTTCATCATCTCGTCACTGAGTGTGTCCTCCAGCTGAGCCACAGCTCTCAGCACAGTCCCTTCATATGATGATGGATGGACCATGACCTCTGTCCAGTCCTTGGTGGCTGGAGGAGCTTTCAGGGAGCAGAAGTGTTGGAGGAGGTGGTCTTCAGAGTGGGAGAGCTGCTCCACCTCAGAGCTTCTCTTCATCAGCTCAAAGATTTCCTCCTCCAGCTTTTTGATCAAACCTTCAGCCTCTCTCTCTTCTGCTTCCTGTTGCTCCTCCATTGTCTTCATCAGCTCCTTCAGGCCTCTCTGAACAAGCTCCATCAAAGCAGTGAACACCTCCACACCTTCAGCTTTCCCTCTGTCTGCTGCTTCCTTCCTGAATCTCACTGACTCTCTGATCTCCTCCAGCTTCTCTCGTCTTTTTTGGATCATCTGCTGAAGATAAACTTTCTTGTCTTCAAACAGATCTTTTCCCAGAGGGACTAACTGGTGACTCCTGTGCTCCAAAACAGAACACATCAAGCAGACATGTGTCTGATCGCTCTGACAGAACAGCTCCAGAGGTTTGCTGTGCTTTGGACACATCATGGTTTCCAGGTTCTCCATAGGCTCCACTAGCTGATGTCTTCTCAGGCCTGATGCTGTCAGATGAGGCTTCAGGTGAGTCTCACAGTAGGAGACCACACAGTCCAGGCAGGACTTCAGGGCCTTTACTTTGGATCCAGTGCAGACGTCACACGGAACTTCTCCTGGTGCTGCTGATTCCTTCTCAGATTCAAGTCTGAACTGAGAAACCATCTCACGCATCATAATATTGACCTTCAGCTGAGGTTTAGTGCTGAACACCTGATTACACACGGGACACCTTCTGGTGGTACTGGTGTCCCAGTGTGTGCTGATGCATGTTTTGCAGAAGTTGTGTCCACATGGTGTGGTGACTGGATCAGTGAGCACCTCCAGACAGATGGAGCACAGGAAGTGATGTTCAAACATCCCACTGCAGGCAGGAGACATGTCCACAAACTGAGGGACAGAGATGAACAGCACATTAACAGGACACTCTCATTGTTGTGGAACGTTCCTTTACTAATGTTTCTGAGTCCATCTCACTGAGATCACCTCTAGTATTTAGCATTGATTCAGTCATCCTGTAGTAATGTGGACAGTCGGCTGTGCCTCAGCAGCTGAATGTAAAAGTGCAATAGTTTGAATGTTTAAGGTTCAAATTAGTTCTAAGGTTCTCTCATATTGACACTGGAATTTTTCAAAATTATAGGTTAGGTTTTTTGCGTACTTTATTTTAATGTACAATCTTGTTTTCTTTAAAATAACCAATATATTGTGTAATAACAGACTGAAGTTTAACATAGCACAAATCTTTAAAGTCTGCATGGACCACACACTACATTTCTCAGTGATTTTGTTTGGGAAAACAAATTAAACTAATTATCTGCCTCAAATGTAACTTATAAATACACGTCATTTCTGTGCAACTTGTGATTGAAATTCACAAGTTGTGATTAATCGTGATTATTTAGTTCAATGTAATTGATTGGTTATTATTTTTAATCCTTTGACAGCTAATTTATATTAAAAAAAATCATTCCCCATGAGCAGTAGAGACCTTTCTTAGATTATATCACACATCACATGACTTTTAGTGGTGGGTGGTAGATGATGGAAACCAATGGCAAACTTTTTTTCAAAATGAACATTACATTTATATCAAACCTCATTTGGAGTCGGTAGAATAAAAGTTAAAGATATGGAAAACGTCACGTCACCAATTCTAAACTTTAGTTCAAGTAATCTTCAATGTTCCTCAAATAAAGATATCTATGTAGTTGTAAATATCTGAGAAGATGTTTGGACTTGGCAGAAGTAGAAAGTTGTTATTCTGTTTGTTTTATTCATTTTTATATTAACTCGTCACATTTCCTGAGATGCAATTGCCGTTTGCTAAAAAGCAAAAGTGTTGATTATCTAAAAAAGGAAACAAATGGTTCATCCATTCCTAAGTCAAATATGTTAGTTTCTCATGTATAAATATAATTTCTCTTTAACTAAAAAAACATGTTAATCTATGGAATTTTCAGTAGAATACTGGATTACAAAAATATTCATTAGCTACAGCCTTGAAACATATTGTAGACAATTATATGTAACATGTTTGACGTGAATCCCTGTTTTAAATGTTAACAAAATGAGCTAAATGCTAAAAACAGCTAGAAAATCGTAACTTACCTTTGACGTTAGACGTCCTATAATTAAGCCCTTCAATGTTTAAAGGTGTTCCCATAAAAAGCAGCAGAGCAGCAATCCGTCACTTCCTTTCAGCAGCTCAATTCCAATGTTTCCTCAATTTACAATTTATATCTTGGAATAAAACAAAGTAATGATCACATGTTAAATGTGCCACATTAAAATTAGTAAATACTTGTTCCTGTTGATTTGAGGCCAGTGAAATATGGGCCTGTCATAATACGTAATAATAATAATAATAATAATAATAATAATAATATGTAGCTTTACGTGCAGTGAGACATTCCGTTATAGTTTCTGATGTATATATTATATGCCGCTAACACACACACACACACACACACACACACACACACACACACACACGCACACACACACACACACACACACACACACACACACACACACACACACAGTATATAATGATTCAATTCAGACTAAATGTTAAATGTTAAAATGAACAAATTTAAAATGAGCTTTTATGACAAAGTCGTTCCAAAGATCGTTCAATATCAGCTCAGTCACACAAGATTATTACTAAATATGTAAACACATTTAGATTAAAACAAGCAGTATTTACTTTCTGGATTGTGGGAAATCACAAAATTAGTCATTAAACTTGACATTATTATTAGAAACTCACTTTGGTCTCAAACATTGCTCACTGATGACATCTGCTGGTCAACGTTAATCAATATTATTAAAGCTACTTTAGTAGTTTCTGACGGTGCACGAGGAGATTCTGTAGAATGGTGGAAATTCTGCAGCTTTCATCTTAGCCTGAGTTGCTATGACAACCTGTCAACATTGAGCTTTCATCTTAGCCTGAGTTGACATGACAACCTGTCAACATTGAGCTTCTATTTTAGCCTGAGTTGACATGACAACCTGTCAACATTGAGCTTCCATTTTAGTGATTTTTTTTGTGATTAAATGTGTGTCATATTATCATAGGAAGATGAAATATATTAAATTAAATAATGCAAACACACACATTTTACTCCTCATAGTGGATATACTGTATGTATAGACTGTTACATCAGGCATAATTACTACCAATGAGGGAGCGTCTTATACAGCAATAGAAAACTAATGAACATTTTACTCACCAGGGGGCGCTGTTGGCAAAAAAACTTACATATAAGTCGCTTTATTGTATAAGTCACAGAGGTGTAAAAAGTACTGATATATCCTCAAGTACAGGTACAAGTAAGTCACACATAAAATACTCAAGTACAAGTAAAAAGTAGCTCAATTAAATAGTATTCAAAGTTAAATTTACTAATTACTTTCACCCCCACAGTTATTGTTGGTTCTCTTACATACAGTAAACATATCATGTAGAAACCAAAAAAGGAAAAAATTGAAATCTTCCACAATTGGAATCTAATTTATTTTCCACAAAGGATCTGTATTAAATAAAAGGTTTGTCAAAATGTAAATTAAAAATTAAATAAATAAATAATGGCCATCTGCTGGGCGTGGGCCTTGGCTCCTCTGCTGGGGTCTCGGGCGGGGGGCTCTCTGGGCCCTCCCCTTGGGGGGTTGGGTGCTTGGGTGTGGGTGGGTGGATGGAGCGGGCTGCTGGCGGGGGGCCTTGGGGTTGGAGGTTGGGGTCGGTGGCGGGATGCGCTGGGTGCTCGGCTGCTTGGGGCTTCTTCAGATGTGTGTGTGTGGGGGCAGTGGCTGCCTATCGGCCTGGAATCTTGGGGGCGTCTGGGGGGTTCCTCGGCCGTGGGGGGATGGCCTAGGGCTCCCTGGCCCCCGCTCTTTCTGCTGGCCTGGCTGCATCTGCAGGCCTGGCGCAGTTCCTGGGTTTGCAGTAGCGGTTTTTGCACATATACTGGTCTACGATGCACTGGCACGCCTTGGGTTGATTGCACAACATAATAAGCACAACATGTTCTACAGAGGGCGCACAGTGGCTTAGTGGTAAATGGTAAAATGGTAAATGGACTTGATTTTATATAGCGCTTTATCACCACACTGAAGCAGTCTCAAAGCGCTTTACATATCAGCTCATTCACCCAATCACTTTCACATTCACACACCAGTGGGACAGGACTGCCATGCAAGTCTTGCCCAAGGACACTTCGACACATAGTCAGGTACTGGGATCGAACCCCCAACCTCTCAATCAGAAGTCGACCCACTACCACCTGATCCACGGTCGTAGTGGTTAGCATGTCCGCTTCACAGCAAGAAGGTCCTGGGTTCAAGCCCTGGCGTGGACACTTGGGTCCTTTCTGTGTGGAGTTTGCATGTTCTCCCCGTGCTGCGTGGGTTTCCTCTGGGTACTCCGGCAATGTTAAGTGTTGACAGCATGTACAAGGAAAAAAAAATGATGTGATGCATTTGTTGTTGTCTGGTCATTTCATTTTCTGTAGTTTCACAATGTCTGTTGATCATTTTAAAACAGAAAATAATTTACTCAGTAGCGGTTGGGTGTAGAAATGTAATAAATTACTTTACTTCTTTTAAAAGGTACTTGTACAAATAAAATTAGTGATTTAGAAATCACTAATTTGGGTACGAGTACCCATCAAGGCAACATTTTTAAATGAAAAAGGTGTGACATATTACAGAATTTACAGTATTTCAGTCAAACAAATATTCACTGCTTGTAAAGCTTCACTAGCTCTGAGTCTATGATAAATATCTATAAAACTTTTCCTCTTTGTTCCAAAAACACCCTAGAGCGGATTAGACAGTTTGTGATGCACTTTTTTACGTTTACATGTGTGCATTAAAGCATGTTAGTGGATTATCCCCCGCTAAACTAGTAGATTAAGGCATCAGATAATAGATGAAGATATGCTAACGTTACTGGATAAACATAGCAACACAGCGTTAATAACAAGGTTCAGTTTTAATAATGCCATTATTATACAATTATAGAATATACTTTTAAACGTGATTTATTTTGCTGTAGTAAATTAAATGAATGAATTAGATATAATTTTAGGACATAAAGGTCCTATGCTATGAATCTAGATAATTGTATCCTGGATTAATCTCCATTAACGGGCGTCAACTAACCAAACATTCCCTGTCAGAGAGAAGCTGTCCTATGAAGGTCGATAACAACACGCTAATTGAAGCCAAGTGTTTTCAGCCTGGTTACATGTGTGCTCACATGAAAGGGGTGGAGCTAGCAACGTCTGACCAATCACTACAATGGAGAAAACTGGCAGAGTGAGTTTCTTCACAAAGGTGATGACACATGATGAAAAAAAAAGCGTGTGTGCTGTTGTAATAAAGGGAAACTGATTACAACAGCTGATTACAATCACCGTCTTTTACATGTAGGTTTCAAAAGTAATATGACAAAAAAGAAAAGAAAAAGAAAAGTGTACGTAGCTGCATACTCTGCAGCTGCTTCTTGCCTCTGGATTGCTGTTGCATTAGAACACATAGAACTGGGTTTAGTACGATTAGAGACTGGAAGTGAAACACTGGAGCATGAAG